>NW_027311983.1:0-139740 GCF_040954645.1 Diabrotica undecimpunctata
AACCTCTTCCAATGTTTTTAGTCACAATAAAAGCAGAAGAGGACACCAAAATCAAAAACATATCTGACCTATGTTATATGAGGATCAGCATTGAAGACGAGATGAAGTCAAGACAGGAAACAATCCAATGTTTCAACTGCCAAGGCTTCTACCACAGTTCCAAATCTTGCCACTGTGGATCTAGATGTGTAAAGTGCGGAGGAAATCACCTTAGTAGCGAATGCGAAAAGGATAGAGAAACAGACCCAAAATGCGCTAACTGCGAGCAAGCGCATACAGCAAACTACCGCGGATGCCCAAGAGCTCCAAAGAAGAAAGCCGCCCCACAACAACAAAGGGCAAGGCCAATCAGCGCAAACAATACCAACAAAGGAGTCAGCTACGCTCAGGCTACCAAACAGCCTGAAAGCGTACCCACTGAAAACACTGCCACAAACGAAGCAGCAGCACTAATAGCAAAATTCAACGCCGATCTAAATGCTAAAATGGCACATGTCACCAGCATGCTAGATCAAGTTCAACAAGTAATGACAGCCATAGGAAACATAGGTCAGAAATGTTAGTACACCAAACGGAAGATCTTCGCATTGGGTCATGGAACTCCGGCGGATTATCCAAAAAAATCAACCTTCTGGACGAAATGATAAATAGATTAGAGCTCGATATCGTAGCCCTACAAGAAACCAAATTAGTGGAAAGGAAGAAAACAAAATTTCCCGGCTACGATATCTACAGGACGGATCACAGAGCACTATCAGGTGGAACAGCCATAATTGTGAAAAAAGAAATCGAACACGAACACATCCCAACACCAGATGGACTGGTCACAATGGAAGCCACACTCATAAGAATAAAAGCGAACAACGACTCATTAAAAATAGTGTCTGCATATGTCAGACCAAATGAACCGATCCTAGATGAAGACTTGAGCCTAATATTAAACTCAGAAGAGCCAACAATAATAATAGGAGACCTTAATGCGAGATCTCCCAATTGGCACGACAGGACGACCAATAATAACGGACGACGACTATGCAACCACTTGGAAAATAGACCAAATACGTACGTGATCGGACCAACTGAACCGACATGCTTTCACGGACAACTTCCCACTCATCTAGACATTGCAATCCTACACAACGTGGGTCAACAATATGAGATACACTCTCTTAACGAAGGCGATTCAACACATAACTTAATCGTACTGACCCTGGGCGCAATAGAAACAAACTATTTGCAGCCCCACAACAGGAAAAAGACTAGTTGGCCTAACTACAGAAGAATTGTGAGCGAGAACATCGGTAATATCCCCACAATCAACAACATAACAGAATTAGAGGACAGTGTAATAAAACTAGAGGAAACAATTAACAATGCTATCGATGCCAGCTCCAAAACCGAAACAATAACCAGACAAAAAGGAAGATTTAGGGATATAAGCACAGAACTTAAAAACCTAATCAAACAGAAAAACCGTAAAAGAAGAAGAGCCTACCGCACAAGAACGGTAGAAGACAAAAGGATTGCAAATGAGCTAGACAGGGAAGTGAAAAAACAACTTCAAAATCATCGAAATGAAAGCTGGGACTCCTATATCGAAGAGCTAAATCCAAACAAATCTGCGTTCTGGAAACTATCAAAAATTCTACGTAAAGACAAAAAACCCATACCCCCTCTACACGGAGTAAACGGGATTGTCTACACAGAAATAGAAAAAGCAGAAGTCCTAAAAGACGAAATAGAAAGGGCGTGTAGAAACAACGAACACCCCAACGAAGATATAGACTTCGAAGAAGAGGTAGAGAGGACAGCAAGAAGACTAAAAAGGACAAAAGGCAGAATAGGGATACTTCATACATCTCCCGAAGAAATAAAAGAACTTATAAAGCAGACCAATGCCAAAAAAGCCCCTGGTCCAGACAACATCACAAACAGGGCGCTGAAAAACCTACCAAAAAAAGCTATTGTCTATATTACCAACATCATAAACAATATGCTGAAGCTAAGATATTTTCCAGACAGATGGAAGGAAGCTCACATAATCATGATTGCAAAGCCAGGGAAAAATGGCACATTTCCTCAAAATTACAGACCAATCAGCCTACTATCATCTATAAGCAAGATTGCGGAAAGAGTAATTCTAAAAAGATTGAATGAAGAATCTCAAGCATTACACACCATTCCAGAAGCTCAATTCGGTTTCAGAAGTGAACACTCCTGTGAACTACAGGCATTAAGACTCACAGAATTTATAACCAAAGGTTTCAACGAAAAGGCCTACACAGCAACCGCATTTCTGGACGTCAGTAAAGCATTTGACAGAGTCTGGCACAAAGGACTCACCTATAAAATGAACTCATTGGGATACAGAGAGGCGATGACATGTCTCCTTGCGTCATACCTTGCTAACAGAAGGTTCCGAATTCGTATAGGGGCAACCCTGTCTGAAGTCGGAACCCTGGAAGCGGGTGTGCCTCAGGGTGCTGTGTTATCACCATACCTGTACACCATCTATACGGCCGACACGCCAACAGAACCCGGATCTCTGTTAAGTCTTTACGCAGACGATACAGCAATAGCGGTTAGCTGGAGAAACCCGGATCATGCAGCTAATCATCTGCAAAGAGCACTAAATAGATTTCAACGATGGTGCATAAAATGGAAAATAGCCTTAAACCCAGACAAAACTCAGGCTGTAATGTTTAGTCATAGAAAAAGTGTACCAAACCGAGAAATCACGATAGACAACACCCCAGTTGAATGGACCAACCAGGCAAGATACCTAGGAGTGTTACTCGATAAGAAGCTAACATTCACAGAACACATCAACCAACAGGTATATAAAGCCAAAGCGCTGAAAAGTCAGCTCTCAACGCTCATAGGAAGAAGAAGCAAACTTAGATTTAAAACCAAAATCAGGGTTGCAAACAGCATCATCATGCCAGTCCTAACGTACGCCTCGGCAGCTTGGGGACATACCTGCAAGTCAAACAGGATGAAGATTCAGAGATCTCAGAACCAAATCATTCGAGATGCACTAAAAATACCAAAATACGTACCTTTAAGGTACGTATTCAGAGACTCAGGACAAACCAGGATACTACGGACGCTTGACGAAAGAGCCTACGATATATTCAACGGACTTACAAACCACCCTAGTAGGATGCTAAGAGAGCTGACAAACTACAACGAAAACATCAGGACGGTACACAGAAGACCAAAACAGCAAATTGCAAGATATAGGGAGAACCCAAACGAATAATCAAAGGATGCAATGGTGCATAGTCGTCATAACCTCAAGATCAAGATAAATAGGAGACCAACCAAAAAAACACTCTGGCGAGAGGGTACGCTTTTCTTTTAGGTTTTTAGGTTTTTTAGGTAGAATTAAGTCCAATATACACCGGGGTGAGTGAGAGCAGTATACACTTGGGAATGCTCACCCCAACACACGCACACAAATAGGATAAGGAAAAAAAAGGAAAGAATTGGGACCCAGGCATATTATAGTTCCGAAGCTCCAAGGAAGTCCACAAAAAACAAAAAAAAATAAAAACAAAAAAACAAATAAACAAAAAAATATATAAAACGGTCTCACTATTTGAATCACTCGGATTCATCCAGTACTTAAACATTTGTCACTTTTTCGTAAATTCACTTCAATGACCAAATATGGAGGGCCCATCAGGCCCCACATATACCGTTACAACGGACTAGGCCCCTAAGGCGGATCAGATGAACACTGATATTCTCGCGAAATCCGAGCACTGAGGTCTTGTGCGGCATACAAGGGCTCAGTGGCCGGACCCTACTCGGATGCTCGGCCGGCGAGGAGAACAAAATTTATTTTGCCAAATCGGCGGCCGAGTGACCGAGCACACACTCTTTTCCGGACATGGAGTCGTCAGCCACGGCTGGGGGCTCTATGGTCGGAACACACGCTTTTTTCTTTTGTTTTAGGGACTCAAGTCCCGAAGTCATGATAGAGTAACTTCAATAGAGTCAGTAATGTAAATAGGGAGAAAAACCTAGATGTGGCTACCCCTACAGTTAGGTGGCATAACCACAGTAATTAAAAACAGAGGGTGTTCCATTACCCAGGACACCTTAAGTAACTTTCAAATCACTAAGATCATAAGCCTCCTCACGTAAGTCACACGATGAGGAGGGGTGGAGGAAAAACCTGGGGGTCAGATAGGTACCACTTCGACTAGCGAGGTGAGACCGGTTTGATCTTCGGACATGTGGATCCCATTCTTAGATTGGTATACACATGTTCCTAGGGGCAGGGTTGATCACTGCGTGTGTGTGTGTGTTCTCAAGTTCTCAGATTTTTTCTACGTCTTACGGTGCGTGAGAAAAAATTCCAATTGGAGGTCTACATGTCTTGCAAATTTCGTGAAAATAAAAACTTTGTATTTCCTTCAAAATTTAATTTATTTCGATTAAGCCTGACGTACTGATTCAAAAAAGATATACATACCCCTATGAGAAAATGCACCGTTTGGCCGGAAAATGGAAAAAACTATAATTTTTTGTAATATTTGTTCATCATTTAAACATCCTTTAATCGGATATATTGGCGTCAATTCCGGTCCTAGAGTCAAACCGGTGCACATCTCTTACATAAAATTTGCTACTTGTTCTTCTCAAGTTCTCAGATTTTTTCTACGTCTTACGGTTCGTGAGAAAAAATTCCAATTGGAGGTCTACATGTCTTGCAAATTTCGTGAAAATAAAAACTTTGTATTTCGTTCCAAATTTAATTTATTTCGATTAAGCCTGACGTACTGATTCAAAAAAGATATACATACCCCTATGAGAAAATGCACCGTTTGGCCGGAAAATGGAAAAAACTGAAAATTTGTAATTCGATTTTTCCACTTGTTTGGCCAAACTGTGGGTAGGGGATAGAAAAAAAAACACATATTTGGAATAAGTTAGACCTAGTGTATATATTAACATTAAAAAAACAATTTCCTAAAATTGGAATTTGCCCAAAAATGTTTAAAGGGGGTACCCTTGGACTTTTTTCAAAATTTAATGATCTGGCATATCGGCGTCAATTTCGGTCCTAGAGTCAAACTGGTGCACTTTTCCTACATAAAATTTGCTACTTGTTCTTCTTAAGTGCTTAGATTTTTTCTACATCTTACGGTTCGTGAGAAAAAATTCCAATTGGAGGTCTACATGTCTTGCAAATTTCGTGAAAATAAAAACTTTGTATTTCGTTCCAAATTTAATTTATTTCGATTAAGCCTGACGTACTGATTCAAAAAAGATATACATACCCCTATGAGAAAATGCACCGTTTGGCCGGAAAATGGAAAAAACTATAATTTTTTGTAATATTTGTTCATCATTTAAACATCCTTTAATCGGATATATTGGCGTCAATTCCGGTCATAGAGTCAAACCGGTGCACATTTCTTACATAAAATTTGCTACTTGTTCTTCTCAAGTTCTCAGATTTTTGCTAGGTCTTACGGTTCGTGAGAAAAAAATCCAATTGGAGGTCTACATGTCTTGCAAATTTCGTGAAAATAAAAACTTTGTATTTCGTTTCAAATTTAATTTATTTCGATTAAGCCTGACGTACTGATTCAAAAAAGATATACATACCCCTATGAGAAAATGCACCGTTTGGCCGGAAAATGGAAAAAACTGAAAATTTGTAATTCGATTTTTCCATTATTTTTGCCAAACTGTGGGTAGGCGATAGAAAAAAAAAACACATATTTGGAATAAGTTAGACCTAGTGTATATATTAACATTAAAAAATTTCCTAAAATTGGAATTTGCCCAAAAATGTTTAAAGGGGGTACCCTTGGATTTTTTTCAAAATTCAATAATCGGGCATATTGGTGTCAATTTCGGTCCTAGAGTCAAACCGGTGCACTTTTCCTACATAAAATTTGCTACTTGTTCTTCTCAAGTTCTCAGATTTTTTCTACGTCTTACGGTTCGTGGGAAAAAATTCCAATTGGAGGTCTACATGTCTTGCAAATTTCGTGAAAATAAAAACTTTGTATTTCCTTCAAAATTTAATTTATTTCGATTAAGCCTGACGTACTGATTCAAAAAAGATATACATACCCCTATGAGAAAATGCACCGTTTGGCCGGAAAATGGAAAAAACTATAATTTTTTGTAATATTTGTTCATCATTTAAACATCCTTTAATCGGATATATTGGCGTCAATTCCGGTCCTAGAGTCAAACCGGTGCACATCTCTTACATAAAATTTGCTACTTGTTCTTCTCAAGTTCTCAGATTTTTTCTACGTCTTACGGTTCGTGAGAAAAAATTCCAATTGGAGGTCTACATGTCTTGCAAATTTCGTGAAAATAAAAACTTTGTATTTCGTTCCAAATTTAATTTATTTCGATTAAGCCTGACGTACTGATTCAAAAAAGATATACATACCCCTATGAGAAAATGCACCGTTTGGCCGGAAAATGGAAAAAACTGAAAATTTGTAATTCGATTTTTCCACTTGTTTGGCCAAACTGTGGGTAGGGGATAGAAAAAAAAACACATATTTGGAATAAGTTAGACCTAGTGTATATATTAACATTAAAAAAACAATTTCCTAAAATTGGAATTTGCCCAAAAATGTTTAAAGGGGGTACCCTTGGACTTTTTTCAAAATTTAATGATCTGGCATATCGGCGTCAATTTCGGTCCTAGAGTCAAACTGGTGCACTTTTCCTACATAAAATTTGCTACTTGTTCTTCTTAAGTGCTTAGATTTTTTCTACATCTTACGGTTCGTGAGAAAAAATTCCAATTGGAGGTCTACATGTCTTGCAAATTTCGTGAAAATAAAAACTTTGTATTTCGTTCCAAATTTAATTTATTTCGATTAAGCCTGACGTACTGATTCAAAAAAGATATACATACCCCTATGAGAAAATGCACGGTTTGGCCGGAAAATGGAAAAAACTATAATTTTTTGTAATATTTGTTCATCATTTAAACATCCTTTAATCGGATATATTGGCGTCAATTCCGGTCATAGAGTCAAACCGGTGCACATTTCTTACATAAAATTTGCTACTTGTTCTTCTCAAGTTCTCAGATTTTTGCTAGGTCTTACGGTTCGTGAGAAAAAAATCCAATTGGAGGTCTACATGTCTTGCAAATTTCGTGAAAATAAAAACTTTGTATTTCGTTTCAAATTTAATTTATTTCGATTAAGCCTGACGTACTGATTCAAAAAAGATATACATACCCCTATGAGAAAATGCACCGTTTGGCCGGAAAATGGAAAAAACTGAAAATTTGTAATTCGATTTTTCCATTATTTTTGCCAAACTGTGGGTAGGCGATAGAAAAAAAAAACACATATTTGGAATAAGTTAGACCTAGTGTATATATTAACATTAAAAAAACAATTTCCTAAAATTGGAATTTGCCCAAAAATGTTTAAAGGGGGTACCCTTGGATTTTTTTCAAAATTCAATAATCGGGCATATTGGTGTCAATTTCGGTCCTAGAGTCAAACCGGTGCACTTTTCCTACATAAAATTTGCTACTTGTTCTTCTCAAGTTCTCAGATTTTTTCTACGTCTTACGGTTCGTGGGAAAAAATTCCAATTGGAGGTCTACATGTCTTGCAAATTTCGTGAAAATAAAAACTTTGTATTTCGTTCCAAATTTAATTTATTTCGATTAAGCCTGACGTACTGATTCAAAAAAGATATACATACCCCTATGAGAAAATGCACCGTTTGGCCGGAAAATGGAAAAAACTGAAAATTTGTAATTCGATTTTTCCATTTGTTTGGCCAAACTGTGGGTAGGGGATAGAAAAAAAACACATATTTGGAATAAGTTAGACCTAGTGTATATATTAACATTAAAAAAACAATTTCCTAAAATTGGAATTTGCCCAAAAATGTTTAAAGGGGGTACCCTTGGACTTTTTTCAAAATTTAATGATCTGGCATATCGGCGTCAATTTCGGTCCTAGAGTCAAACTGGTGCACTTTTCCTACATAAAATTTGCTACTTGTTCTTCTTAAGTGCTTAGATTTTTTCTACATCTTACGGTTCGTGAGAAAAAATTCCAATTGGAGGTCTACATGTCTTGCAAATTTCGTGAAAATAAAAACTTTGTATTTCGTTCCAAATTTAATTTATTTCGATTAAGCCTGACGTACTGATTCAAAAAAGATATACATACCCCTATGAGAAAATGCACCGTTTGGCCGGAAAATGGAAAAAACTATAATTTTTTGTAATATTTGTTTATCATTTAAACATCCTTTAATCGGATATATTGGCGTCAATTCCGGTCATAGAGTCAAACCGGTGCACATTTCTTACATAAAATTTGCTACTTGTTCTTCTCAAGTTCTCAGATTTTTGCTAGGTCTTACGGTTCGTGAGAAAAAAATCCAATTGGAGGTCTACATGTCTTGCAAATTTCGTGAAAATAAAAACTTTGTATTTCGTTTCAAATTTAATTTATTTCGATTAAGCCTGAGGTACTGATTCAAAAAAGATATACATACCCCTATGAGAAAATGCACCGTTTGGCCGGAAAATGGAAAAAACTGAAAATTTTTAATTCGATTTTTCCATTAGTTTTGCCAAACTGTGGGTAGGGGATAGAAAAAAAAACACATATTTGGAATAAGTTAGACCTAGTGTATATATTAACATTAAAAAAACAATTTCCTAAAATTGGAATTTGCCCAAAAATGTTTAAAGGGGGTACCCTTGGATTTTTTTCAAAATTCAATAATCGGGCATATTGGTGTCAATTTCGGTCCTAGAGTCAAACCGGTGCACTTTTCCTACATAAAATTTGCTACTTGTTCTTCTCAAGTTCTCAGATTTTTTCTACGTCTTACGGTTCGTGAGAAAAAATTCCAATTGGTGGTCTACATGTCTTGCAAATTTCGTGAAAATAAAAACTTTGTATTTCGTTCCAAATTTAATTTATTTCGATTAAGCCTGACGTACTGATTCAAAAAAGATATACATACCCCAATGAGAAAATGCACCGTTTGGCCGGAAAATGGAAAAAACTGAAAATTTTTAATTCGATTTTTCCATTAGTTTTGCCAAACTGTGGGTAGGGGATAGAAAAAAAACACATATTTGGAATAAGTTAGACCTAGTGTATATATTAACATTAAAAAAACAATTTCCTAAAATTGGAATTTGCCCAAAAATGTTTAAAGGGGGTACCCTTGGATTTTTTTCAAAATTCAATAATCGGGCATATTGGTGTCAATTTTGGTCCTAGAGTCAAACCGGTGCACTTTTCCTACATAAAATTTGCTACTTGTTCTTCTCAAGTTCTCAGATTTTTTCTACGTCTTACGGTTCGTGAGAAAAAATTCCAATTGGTGGTCTACATGTCTTGCAAATTTCGTGAAAATAAAAACTTTGTATTTCGTTCCAAATTTAATTTATTTCGATTAAGCCTGACGTACTGATTCAAAAAAGGTATACATACCTTTATGAGAAAATGCACCGTTTGGCCGGAAAATGGAAAAAACTGAAAATTTTTTATTCGATTTTTCCATTAGTTTTGCCAAACTGTGGGTAGGGGATAGAAAAAAAACACATATTTGGAATAAGTTAGACCTAGTGTATATATTAACATTAAAAAAACAATTTCCTAAAATTGGAATTTGCCCAAAAATGTTTAAAGGGGGTACCCTTGGATTTTTTTCAAAATTCAATAATCGGGCATATTGGTGTCAATTTTGGTCCTAGAGTCAAACCGGTGCACTTTTCCTACATAAAATTTGCTACTTGTTCTTCTCAAGTTCTCAGATTTTTTCTACGTCTTACGGTTCGTGAGAAAAAATTCCAATTGGTGGTCTACATGTCTTGCAAATTTCGTGAAAATAAAAACTTTGTATTTCGTTCCAAATTTAATTTATTTCGATTAAGCCTGACGTACTGATTCAAAAAAGATATACATACCCCTATGAGAAAATGCACCGTTTGGCCGGAAAATGGAAAAAACTATAATTTTTTGTAATATTTGTTCATCATTTAAACATCCTTTAATCGGATATATTGGCGTCAATTTTGGTCATAGAGTCAAACCGGTGCACATTTCTTACATAAAATTTGCTACTTGTTCTTCTCAAGTTCTCAGATTTTTGCTAGGTCTTACGGTTCGTGAGAAAAAAATCCAATTGGAGGTCTACATGTCTTGCAAATTTCGTGAAAATAAAAACTTTGCATTTCGTTCCAAATTTAATTCATTTCGATTAAGCCTGACGTACTGATTCAAAAAAGATATACATACCCCTATGAGAAAATGCACTGTTTGGCCGGAAAATGGAAAAAACTGAAAATTTTTAATTCGATTTTTCCATTATTTTTGCCAAACGGTGGGTAGGGGATAGAAAAAAAAGCACATATTTGGAATAAGTTAGACCTAGTGTATATATTAACATTAAAAAAACAATTTCCTAAAATTGGAATTTGCCCAAAAATGTTTAAAGGGGGTACCCTTGGATTTTTTTCAAAATTCAATAATCGGGCATATTGGTGTCAATTTCGGTCCTAGAGTCAAACCGGTGCACTTTTCCTACATAAAATTTGCTACTTGTTCTTCTCAAGTTCTCAGATTTTTTCTACGTCTTACGGTTCGTGAGAAAAAATTCCAATTGGAGGTCTACATGTCTTGCAAATTTCGTGAAAATAAAAACTTTGTATTTCGTTCCAAATTTAATTTATTTCGATTAAGCCTGACGTACTGATTCAAAAAAGATATACATACCCCTATGAGAAAATGCACCGTTTGGCCGGAAAATGGAAAAAACTGAAAATTTGTAATTCGATTTTTCCATTATTTTTGCCAAACTGTGGGTAGGCGATAGAAAAAAAAAACACATATTTGGAATAAGTTAGACCTAGTGTATATATTAACATTAAAAAAACAATTTCCTAAAATTGGAATTTGCCCAAAAATGTTTAAAGGGGGTACCCTTGGATTTTTTTCAAAATTCAATAATCGGGCATATTGGTGTCAATTTCGGTCCTAGAGTCAAACCGGTGCACTTTTCCTACATAAAATTTGCTACTTGTTCTTCTCAAGTTCTCAGATTTTTTCTACGTCTTACGGTTCGTGGGAAAAAATTCCAATTGGAGGTCTACATGTCTTGCAAATTTCGTGAAAATAAAAACTTTGTATTTCGTTCCAAATTTAATTTATTTCGATTAAGCCTGACGTACTGATTCAAAAAAGATATACATACCCCTATGAGAAAATGCACCGTTTGGCCGGAAAATGGAAAAAACTGAAAATTTTTAATTCGATTTTTCCATTAGTTTTGCCAAACTGTGGGTAGGGGATAGAAAAAAAACACATATTTGGAATAAGTTAGACCTAGTGTATATATTAACATTAAAAAAACAATTTCCTAAAGTTGGAATTTGCCCAAAAATGTTTAAAGGGGGTACCCTTGGATTTTTTTCAAAATTCAATAATCGGGCATATTGGTGTCAATTTCGGTCCTAGAGTCAAACCGGTGCACTTTTCCTACATAAAATTTGCTACTTGTTCTTCTCAAGTTCTCAGATTTTTTCTACGTCTTACGGTTCGTGAGAAAAAATTCCAATTGGTGGTCTACATGTCTTGCAAATTTCGTGAAAATAAAAACTTTGTATTTCGTTCCAAATTTAATTTATTTCGATTAAGCCTGACGTACTGATTCAAAAAAGATATACATACCCCTATGAGAAAATGCACCGTTTGGCCGGAAAATGGAAAAAACTGAAAATTTTTAATTCGATTTTTCCATTAGTTTTGCCAAACTGTGGGTAGGGGATAGAAAAAAAACACATATTTGGAATAAGTTAGACCTAGTGTATATATTAACATTAAAAAAACAATTTCCTAAAATTGGAATTTGCCCAAAAATGTTTAAAGGGGGTACCCTTGGATTTTTTTCAAAATTCAATAATCGGGCATATTGGTGTCAATTTCGGTCCTAGAGTCAAACCGGTGCACTTTTCCTACATAAAATTTGCTACTTGTTCTTCTCAAGTTCTCAGATTTTTTCTACGTCTTACGGTTCCTGAGAGAAAATTCCAATTTGTGGTCTACATGTCTTGCAAATTTCGTGAAAATAAAAACTTTGTATTTCGTTCCAAATTTAATTTATTTCGATTAAGCCTGACGTACTGATTCAAAAAAGATATACATACCCCTATGAGAAAATGCACCGTTTGGCCGGAAAATGGAAAAAACTGAAAATTTTTAATTCGATTTTTCCATTAGTTTTGCCAAACTGTGGGTAGGGGATAGAAAAAAAACACATATTTGGAATAAGTTAGACCTAGTGTATATATTAACATTAAAAAAACAATTTCCTAAAGTTGGAATTTGCCCAAAAATGTTTAAAGGGGGTACCCTTGGATTTTTTTCAAAATTCAATAATCGGGCATATTGGTGTCAATTTCGGTCCTAGAGTCAAACCGGTGCACTTTTCCTACATAAAATTTGCTACTTGTTCTTCTCAAGTTCTCAGATTTTTTCTACGTCTTACGGTTCGTGAGAAAAAATTCCAATTGGTGGTCTACATGTCTTGCAAATTTCGTGAAAATAAAAACTTTGTATTTCGTTCCAAATTTAAATTATTTCGATTAAGCCTGACGTACTGATTCAAAAAAGATATACATACCCCTATGAGAAAATGCACCGTTTGGCCGGAAAATGGAAAAAACTGAAAATTTTTAATTCGATTTTTCCATTATTTTTGCCAAACTGTGGGTAGGCGATAGAAAAAAAAAACACATATTTGGAATAAGTTAGACCTAGTGTATATATTAACATTAAAAAAACAATTTCCTAAAATTGGAATTTGCCCAAAAATGTTTAAAGGGGGTACCCTTGGATTTTTTTCAAAATTCAATAATCGGGCATATTGGTGTCAATTTCGGTCCTAGAGTCAAACCGGTGCACTTTTCCTACATAAAATTTGCTACTTGTTCTTCTCAAGTTCTCAGATTTTTTCTACGTCTTACGGTTCGTGGGAAAAAATTCCAATTGGAGGTCTACATGTCTTGCAAATTTCGTGAAAATAAAAACTTTGTATTTCGTTCCAAATTTAATTTATTTCGATTAAGCCTGACGTACTGATTCAAAAAAGATATACATACCCCTATGAGAAAATGCACCGTTTGGCCGGAAAATGGAAAAAACTGAAAATTTTTAATTCGATTTTTCCATTAGTTTTGCCAAACTGTGGGTAGGGGATAGAAAAAAAACACATATTTGGAATAAGTTAGACCTAGTGTATATATTAACATTAAAAAAACAATTTCCTAAAGTTGGAATTTGCCCAAAAATGTTTAAAGGGGGTACCCTTGGATTTTTTTCAAAATTCAATAATCGGGCATATTGGTGTCAATTTCGGTCCTAGAGTCAAACCGGTGCACTTTTCCTACATAAAATTTGCTACTTGTTCTTCTCAAGTTCTCAGATTTTTTCTACGTCTTACGGTTCGTGAGAAAAAATTCCAATTGGTGGTCTACATGTCTTGCAAATTTCGTGAAAATAAAAACTTTGTATTTCGTTCCAAATTTAATTTATTTCGATTAAGCCTGACGTACTGATTCAAAAAAGATATACATACCCCTATGAGAAAATGCACCGTTTGGCCGGAAAATGGAAAAAACTGAAAATTTTTAATTCGATTTTTCCATTAGTTTTGCCAAACTGTGGGTAGGGGATAGAAAAAAAACACATATTTGGAATAAGTTAGACCTAGTGTATATATTAACATTAAAAAAACAATTTCCTAAAATTGGAATTTGCCCAAAAATGTTTAAAGGGGGTACCCTTGGATTTTTTTCAAAATTCAATAATCGGGCATATTGGTGTCAATTTCGGTCCTAGAGTCAAACCGGTGCACTTTTCCTACATAAAATTTGCTACTTGTTCTTCTCAAGTTCTCAGATTTTTTCTACGTCTTACGGTTCCTGAGAGAAAATTCCAATTTGTGGTCTACATGTCTTGCAAATTTCGTGAAAATAAAAACTTTGTATTTCGTTCCAAATTTAATTTATTTCGATTAAGCCTGACGTACTGATTCAAAAAAGATATACATACCCCTATGAGAAAATGCACCGTTTGGCCGGAAAATGGAAAAAACTATAATTTTTTGTAATATTTGTTCATCATTTAAACATCCTTTAATCGGATATATTGGCGTCAATTCCGGTCATAGAGTCAAACCGGTGCACATTTCTTACATAAAATTTGCTACTTGTTCTTCTCAAGTTCTCAGATTTTTGCTAGGTCTTACGGTTCGTGAGAAAAAAATCCAATTGGAGGTCTACATGTCTTGCAAATTTCGTGAAAATAAAAACTTTGCATTTCGTTCCAAATTTAATTCATTTCGATTAAGCCTGACGTACTGATTCAAAAAAGATATACATACTCCTATGAGAAAATGCACTGTTTGGCCGGAAAATGGAAAAAACTGAAAATTTTTAATTCGATTTTTCCATTATTTTTGCCAAACGGTGGGTAGGGGATAGAAAAAAAAGCACATATTTGGAATAAGTTAGACCTAGTGTATATATTAACATTAAAAAAACAATTTCCTAAAATTGGAATTTGCCCAAAAATGTTTAAAGGGGGTACCCTTGGATTTTTTTCAAAATTCAATAATCGGGCATATTGGTGTCAATTTCGGTCCTAGAGTCAAACCGGTGCACTTTTCCTACATAAAATTTGCTACTTGTTCTTCTCAAGTTCTCAGATTTTTTCTACGTCTTACGGTTCGTGAGAAAAAATTCCAATTGGAGGTCTACATGTCTTGCAAATTTCGTGAAAATAAAAACTTTGTATTTCGTTCCAAATTTAATTTATTTCGATTAAGCCTGACGTACTGATTCAAAAAAGATATACATACCCCTATGAGAAAATGCACCGTTTGGCCGGAAAATGGAAAAAACTGAAAATTTGTAATTCGATTTTTCCATTATTTTTGCCAAACTGTGGGTAGGCGATAGAAAAAAAAAACACATATTTGGAATAAGTTAGACCTAGTGTATATATTAACATTAAAAAAACAATTTCCTAAAATTGGAATTTGCCCAAAAATGTTTAAAGGGGGTACCCTTGGATTTTTTTCAAAATTCAATAATCGGGCATATTGGTGTCAATTTCGGTCCTAGAGTCAAACCGGTGCACTTTTCCTACATAAAATTTGCTACTTGTTCTTCTTAAGTTCTCAGATTTTTTCTACGTCTTACGGTTCGTGGGAAAAAATTCCAATTGGAGGTCTACATGTCTTGCAAATTTCGTGAAAATAAAAACTTTGTATTTCGTTCCAAATTTAATTTATTTCGATTAAGCCTGACGTACTGATTCAAAAAAGATATACATACCCCTATGAGAAAATGCACCGTTTGGCCGGAAAATGGAAAAAACTGAAAATTTTTAATTCGATTTTTCCATTAGTTTTGCCAAACTGTGGGTAGGGGATAGAAAAAAAACACATATTTGGAATAAGTTAGACCTAGTGTATATATTAACATTAAAAAAACAATTTCCTAAAGTTGGAATTTGCCCAAAAATGTTTAAAGGGGGTACCCTTGGATTTTTTTCAAAATTCAATAATCGGGCATATTGGTGTCAATTTCGGTCCTAGAGTCAAACCGGTGCACTTTTCCTACATAAAATTTGCTACTTGTTCTTCTCAAGTTCTCAGATTTTTTCTACGTCTTACGGTTCGTGAGAAAAAATTCCAATTGGTGGTCTACATGTCTTGCAAATTTCGTGAAAATAAAAACTTTGTATTTCGTTCCAAATTTAATTTATTTCGATTAAGCCTGACGTACTGATTCAAAAAAGATATACATACCCCTATGAGAAAATGCACCGTTTGGCCGGAAAATGGAAAAAACTGAAAATTTTTAATTCGATTTTTCCATTAGTTTTGCCAAACTGTGGGTAGGGGATAGAAAAAAAACACATATTTGGAATAAGTTAGACCTAGTGTATATATTAACATTAAAAAAACAATTTCCTAAAATTGGAATTTGCCCAAAAATGTTTAAAGGGGGTACCCTTGGATTTTTTTCAAAATTCAATAATCGGGCATATTGGTGTCAATTTCGGTCCTAGAGTCAAACCGGTGCACGTTTCCTACATAAAATTTGCTACTTGTTCTTCTCAAGTTCTCAGATTTTTTCTACGTCTTACGGTTTCTGAGAGAAAATTCCAATTTGTGGTCTACATGTCTTGCAAATTTCGTGAAAATAAAAACTTTGTATTTCGTTCCAAATTTAATTTATTTCGATTAAGCCTGACGTACTGATTCAAAAAAGATATACATACCCCTATGAGAAAATGCACCGTTTGGCCGGAAAATGGAAAAAACTGAAAATTTTTAATTCGATTTTTCCATTAGTTTTGCCAAACTGTGGGTAGGGGATAGAAAAAAAACACATATTTGGAATAAGTTAGACCTAGTGTATATATTAACATTAAAAAAACAATTTCCTAAAATTGGAATTTGCCCAAAAATGTTTAAAGGGGGTACCCTTGGATTTTTTTCAAAATTCAATAATCGGGCATATTGGTGTCAATTTCGGTCCTAGAGTCAAACCGGTGCACTTTTCCTACATAAAATTTGCTACTTGTTCTTCTCAAGTTCTCAGATTTTTTCTACGTCTTACGGTTCGTGAGAAAAAATTCCAATTGGTGGTCTATATGTCTTGCAAATTTCGTGAAAATAAAAACTTTGTATTTCGTTCCAAATTTAATTTATTTCGATTAAGCCTGACGTACTGATTCAAAAAAGATATACATACCCCTATGAGAAAATGCACCGTTTGGCCGGAAAATGGAAAAAACTATAATTTTTTGTAATATTTGTTCATCATTTAAACATCCTTTAATCGGATATATTGGCGTCAATTCCGGTCATAGAGTCAAACCGGTGCACATTTCTTACATAAAATTTGCTACTTGTTCTTCTCAAGTTCTCAGATTTTTGCTAGGTCTTACGGTTCGTGAGAAAAAAATCCAATTGGAGGTCTACATGTCTTGCAAATTTCGTGAAAATAAAAACTTTGCATTTCGTTCCAAATTTAATTCATTTCGATTAAGCCTGACGTACTGATTCAAAAAAGATATACATACTCCTATGAGAAAATGCACTGTTTGGCCGGAAAATGGAAAAAACTGAAAATTTTTAATTCGATTTTTCCATTATTTTTGCCAAACGGTGGGTAGGGGATAGAAAAAAAAGCACATATTTGGAATAAGTTAGACCTAGTGTATATATTAACATTAAAAAAACAATTTCCTAAAATTGGAATTTGCCCAAAAATGTTTAAAGGGGGTACCCTTGGATTTTTTTCAAAATTCAATAATCGGGCATATTGGTGTCAATTCCGGTCCTAGAGTCAAACCGGTGCACTTTTCCTACATAAAATTTGCTACTTGTTCTTCTCAAGTTCTCAGATTTTTGCTAGGTCTTACGGTTCGTGAGAAAAAAATCCAATTGGAGGTCTACATGTCTTGCAAATTTCGTGAAAATAAAAACTTTGTATTTCGTTCCAAATTTAATTTATTTCGATTAAGCCTGACGTACTGATTCAAAAAAGATATACATACCCCTATGAGAAAATGCACCGTTTGGCCGGAAAATGGAAAAAACTATAATTTTTTGTAATATTTGTTCATCATTTAAACATCCTTTAATCCGATATATTGGCGTCAATTCCGGTCATAGAGTCAAACCGGTGCACATTTCTTACATAAAATTTGCTACTTGTTCTTCTCAAGTTCTCAGATTTTTGCTATGTCTTACGGTTCGTGAGAAAAAAATCCAATTGGAGGTCTACATGTCTTGCAAATTTCGTGAAAATAAAAACGTTGTATTTTGTTCCAAATTTAATTTATTTCGATTAAGCCTGACGTACTGATTCAAAAAAGATATACATACCCCTATGAGAAAATGCACCGTTTGGCCGGAAAATGGAAAAAACTATAATTTTTTGTAATATTTGTTCATCATTTAAACATCCTTTAATCGGATATATTGGCGTCAATTCCGGTCCTAGAGTCAAACCGGTGCACTTTTCCTACATAAAATTTGCTACTTGTTCTTCTCAAGTTCTCAGATTTTTTCTACGTCTTACGGTTCGTGAGAAAAAATTCCAATTGGAGGTCTTCATGTCTTGCAAATTTCGTGAAAATAAAAACTTTGTATTTCGTTCCACATTTAATTTATTTCGATTAAGCCTGACGTACTGATTTAAAAAAGATACATACCCCTATGAGAAAATGCACCGTTTGGCCGGAAAATGGAAAAAACTATAATTTTTTGTAATATTTGTTCATCATTTAAACATCCTTTAATCGGATATATTGGCGTCAATTCCGGTCATAGAGTCAAACCGGTGCACATTTCTTACATAAAATTTGCTACTTGTTCTTCTCAAATTCTCAGATTTTTTCTACGTCTTACGGTTCGTGAGAAAAAAATCCAATTGGAGGTCTACATGTCTTGCAAATTTCGTGAAAATAAAAACTTTGTATTTCGTTCCAAATTTAATTTATTTCGATTAAGCCTGACGTACTGATTCAAAAAAGATATACATACCCCTATGAGAAAATGCACCGTTTGGCCGGAAAATGGAAAAAACTGAAAATTTTTAATTCGATTTTTCCATTAGTTTTGCCAAACTGTGGGTAGGGGATAGAAAAAAAACACATATTTGGAATAAGTTAGACCTAGTGTATATATTAACATTAAAAAAACAATTTCCTAAAATTGGAATTTGCCCAAAAATGTTTAAAGGGGGTACCCTTGGATTTTTTTCAAAATTCAATAATCGGGCATATTGGTGTCAATTCCGGTCCTAGAGTCAAACCGGTGCACTTTTCCCACATAAAATTTGCTACTTGTTCTTCTCAAGTTCTCAGATTTTTTCTACGTCTTACGGTTCGTGAGAAAAAATTCCAATTGGAGGTCTACATGTCTTGCAAATTTCGTGAAAATAAAAACTTTGTATTTCGTTCCAAATTTAATTTATTTCGATTAAGCCTGACGTACTGATTCAAAAAAGATATACATACCCCTATGAGAAAATGCACCGTTTGGCCGGAAAATGGAAAAAACTATAATTTTTTGTAATATTTGTTCATCATTTAAACATCCTTTAATCGGATATATTGGCGTCAATTCCGGTCCTAGAGTCAAACCGGTGCACATTTCTTACATAAAATTTGCTACTTGTTCTTCTCAAGTTCTCAGATTTTTTCTACGTCTTACGGTTCGTGAGAAAAAATTCCAATTGGAGGTCTACATGTCTTGCAAATTTCGTGAAAATAAAAACTTTGTATTTCGTTCCAAATTTAATTTATTTCGATTAATCCTGACGTACTGATTCAAAAAAGATATACATACCCCTATGAGAAAATGCACCGTTTGGCCGGAAAATGGAAAAAACTGAAAATTTTTAATTCGATTTTTCCATTATTTTTGCCAAACTGTGGGTAGGGGATAGAAAAAAAACTCATATTTGGAATAAGTTAGACCTAGTGTATATATTAACATTAAAAAAACAATTTCCTAAAATTGGAATTTGCCCAAAAATGTTTAAAGGGGGTACCCTTGGATTTTTTTCAAAATTCAATAATCGGGCATATTGGTGTCAATTCCGGTCCTAGAGTCAAACCGGTGCACTTTTCCTACATAAAATTTGCTACTTGTTCTTCTCAAGTTCTCAGATTTTTGCTAGGTCTTACGGTTCGTGAGAAAAAAATCCAATTGGAGGTCTACATGTCTTGCAAATTTCGTGAAAATAAAAACTTTGTATTTCGTTCCAAATTTAATTTATTTCGATTAAGCCTGACGTACTGATTCAAAAAAGATATACATACCCCTATGAGAAAATGCACCGTTTGGCCGGAAAATGGAAAAAACTATAATTTTTTGTAATATTTGTTCATCATTTAAACATCCTTTAATCCGATATATTGGCGTCAATTCCGGTCATAGAGTCAAACCGGTGCACATTTCTTACATAAAATTTGCTACTTGTTCTTCTCAAGTTCTCAGATTTTTGCTATGTCTTACGGTTCGTGAGAAAAAAATCCAATTGGAGGTCTACATGTCTTGCAAATTTCGTGAAAATAAAAACTTTGTATTTCGTTCCAAATTTAATTTATTTCGATTAAGCCTGACGTACTGATTCAAAAAAGATATACATACCCCTATGAGAAAATGCACCGTTTGGCCGGAAAATGGAAAAAACTATAATTTTTTGTAATATTTGTTCATCATTTAAACATCCTTTAATCGGATATATTGGCGTCAATTCCGGTCCTAGAGTCAAACCGGTGCACTTTTCCTACATAAAATTTGCTACTTGTTCTTCTCAAGTTCTCAGATTTTTTCTACGTCTTACGGTTCGTGAGAAAAAATTCCAATTGGAGGTCTTCATGTCTTGCAAATTTCGTGAAAATAAAAACTTTGTATTTCGTTCCACATTTAATTTATTTCGATTAAGCCTGACGTACTGATTTAAAAAAGATATACATACCCCTATGAGAAAATGCACCGTTTGGCCGGAAAATGGAAAAAACTATAATTTTTTGTAATATTAATTGTTCATCATTTAAACATCTTTTAATCGGATATATTGGCGTCAATTCCGGTCATAGAGTCAAACCGGTGCACATTTCTTACATAAAATTTGCTACTTGTTCTTCTCAAATTCTCAGATTTTTTCTACGTCTTACGGTTCGTGAGAAAAAAATCCAATTGGAGGTCTACATGTCTTGCAAATTTCGTGAAAATAAAAACTTTGTATTTCGTTCCAAATTTAATTTATTTCGATTAAGCCTGACGTACTGATTCAAAAAAGATATACATACCCCTATGAGAAAATGCACCGTTTGGCCGGAAAATGGAAAAAACTGAAAATTTTTAATTCGATTTTTCCATTAGTTTTGCCAAACTGTGGGTAGGGGATAGAAAAAAAAAACACATATTTGGAATAAGTTAGACCTAGTGTATATATTAACATTAAAAAAACAATTTCCTAAAATTGGAATTTGCCCAAAAATGTTTAAAGGGGGTACCCTTGGATTTTTTTCAAAATTCAATAATCGGGCATATTGGTGTCAATTCCGGTCCTAGAGTCAAACCGGTGCACTTTTCCCACATAAAATTTGCTACTTGTTCTTCTCAAGTTCTCAGATTTTTTCTACGTCTTACGGTTCGTGAGAAAAAATTCCAATTGGAGGTCTACATGTCTTGCAAATTTCGTGAAAATAAAAACTTTGTATTTCGTTCCAAATTTAATTTATTTCGATTAAGCCTGACGTACTGATTCAAAAAAGATATACATACCCCTATGAGAAAATGCACCGTTTGGCCGGAAAATGGAAAAAACTATAATTTTTTGTAATATTTGTTCATCATTTAAACATCTTTTAATCGGATATATTGGCGTCAATTCCGGTCCTAGAGTCAAACCGGTGCACATTTCTTACATAAAATTTGCTACTTGTTCTTCTCAAGTTCTCAGATTTTTTCTACGTCTTACGGTTCGTGAGAAAAAATTCCAATTGGAGGTCTACATGTCTTGCAAATTTCGTGAAAATAAAAACTTTGTATTTCGTTCCAAATTTAATTTATTTCGATTAAGCCTGACGTACTGATTCAAAAAAGATATACATACCCCTATGAGAAAATGCACCGTTTGGCCGGAAAATGGAAAAAACTGAAAATTTTTAATTCGATTTTTCCATTATTTTTGCCAAACTGTGGGTAGGGGATAGAAAAAAAACACATATTTGGAATAAGTTAGACCTAGTGTATATATTAACATTAAAAAAACAATTTCCTAAAATTGGAATTTGCCCAAAAATGTTTAAAGGGGGTACCCTTGGATTTTTTTCAAAATTCAATAATCGGGCATATTGGTGTCAATTCCGGTCCTAGAGTCAAACCGGTGCACTTTTCCTACATAAAATTTGCTACTTGTTCTTCTCAAGTCCTCAGATTTTTTCTACGTCTTACGGTTCGTGAGAAAAAATTCCAATTGGAGGTCTACATGTCTTGCAAATTTCGTGAAAATAAAAACTTTGTATTTCGTTCCAAATTTAATTTATTTCGATTAAGCCTGACGTACTGATTCAAAAAAGATATACATACCCCTATGAGAAAATGCACCGTTTGGCCGGAAAATGGAAAAAACTATAATTTTTTGTAATATTTGTTCATCATTTAAACATCCTTTAATCCGATATATTGGCGTCAATTCCGGTCATAGAGTCAAACCGGTGCACATTTCTTACATAAAATTTGCTACTTGTTCTTCTCAAGTTCTCAGATTTTTGCTATGTCTTACGGTTCGTGAGAAAAAAATCCAATTGGAGGTCTACATGTCTTGCAAATTTCGTGAAAATAAAAACTTTGTATTTCGTTCCAAATTTAATTTATTTCGATTAAGCCTGACGTACTGATTCAAAAAAGATATACATACCCCTATGAGAAAATGCACCGTTTGGCCGGAAAATGGAAAAAACTATAATTTTTTGTAATATTTGTTCATCATTTAAACATCCTTTAATCGGATATATTGGCGTCAATTCCGGTCCTAGAGTCAAACCGGTGCACTTTTCCTACATAAAATTTGCTACTTGTTCTTCTCAAGTTCTCAGATTTTTTCTACGTCTTACGGTTCGTGAGAAAAAATTCCAATTGGAGGTCTTCATGTCTTGCAAATTTCGTGAAAATAAAAACTTTGTATTTCGTTCCACATTTAATTTATTTCGATTAAGCCTGACGTACTGATTTAAAAAAGATACATACCCCTATGAGAAAATGCACCGTTTGGCCGGAAAATGGAAAAAACTATAATTTTTTGTAATATTTGTTCATCATTTAAACATCCTTTAATCGGATATATTGGCGTCAATTCCGGTCATAGAGTCAAACCGGTGCACATTTCTTACATAAAATTTGCTACTTGTTCTTCTCAAATTCTCAGATTTTTTCTACGTCTTACGGTTCGTGAGAAAAAAATCCAATTGGAGGTCTACATGTCTTGCAAATTTCGTGAAAATAAAAACTTTGTATTTCGTTCCAAATTTAATTTATTTCGATTAAGCCTGACGTACTGATTCAAAAAAGATATACATACCCCTATGAGAAAATGCACCGTTTGGCCGGAAAATGGAAAAAACTGAAAATTTTTAATTCGATTTTTCCATTAGTTTTGCCAAACTGTGGGTAGGGGATAGAAAAAAAACACATATTTGGAATAAGTTAGACCTAGTGTATATATTAACATTAAAAAAACAATTTCCTAAAATTGGAATTTGCCCAAAAATGTTTAAAGGGGGTACCCTTGGATTTTTTTCAAAATTCAATAATCGGGCATATTGGTGTCAATTCCGGTCCTAGAGTCAAACCGATGCACTTTTCCCACATAAAATTTGCTACTTGTTCTTCTCAAGTTCTCAGATTTTTTCTACGTCTTACGGTTCGTGAGAAAAAATTCCAATTGGAGGTCTACATGTCTTGCAAATTTCGTGAAAATAAAAACTTTGTATTTCGTTCCAAATTTAATTTATTTCGATTAAGCCTGACGTACTGATTCAAAAAAGATATACATACCCCTATGAGAAAATGCACCGTTTGGCCGGAAAATGGAAAAAACTATAATTTTTTGTAATATTTGTTCATCATTTAAACATACTTTAATCGGATATATTGGCGTCAATTCCGGTCCTAGAGTCAAACCGGTGCACATTTCTTACATAAAATTTGCTACTTGTTCTTCTCAAGTTCTCAGATTTTTTCTACGTCTTACGGTTCGTGAGAAAAAATTCCAATTGGAGGTCTACATGTCTTGCAAATTTCGTGAAAATAAAAACTTTGTATTTCGTTCCAAATTTAATTTATTTCGATTAATCCTGACGTACTGATTCAAAAAAGATATACATACCCCTATGAGAAAATGCACCGTTTGGCCGGAAAATGGAAAAAACTGAAAATTTTTAATTCGATTTTTCCATTATTTTTGCCAAACTGTGGGTAGGGGATAGAAAAAAAACACATATTTGGAATAAGTTAGACCTAGTGTATATATTAACATTAAAAAAACAATTTCCTAAAATTGGAATTTGCCCAAAAATGTTTAAAGGGGGTACCCTTGGATTTTTTTCAAAATTCAATAATCGGGCATATTGGTGTCAATTCCGGTCCTAGAGTCAAACCGGTGCACTTTTCCTACATAAAATTTGCTACTTGTTCTTCTCAAGTTCTCAGATTTTTGCTAGGTCTTACGGTTCGTGAGAAAAAAATCCAATTGGAGGTCTACATGTCTTGCAAATTTCGTGAAAATAAAAACTTTGTATTTCGTTCCAAATTTAATTTATTTCGATTAAGCCTGACGTACTGATTCAAAAAAGATATACATACCCCTATGAGAAAATGCACCGTTTGGCCGGAAAATGGAAAAAACTATAATTTTTTGTAATATTTGTTCATCATTTAAACATCCTTTAATCCGATATATTGGCGTCAATTCCGGTCATAGAGTCAAACCGGTGCACATTTCTTACATAAAATTTGCTACTTGTTCTTCTCAAGTTCTCAGATTTTTGCTATGTCTTACGGTTCGTGAGAAAAAAATCCAATTGGAGGTCTACATGTCTTGCAAATTTCGTGAAAATAAAAACTTTGTATTTCGTTCCAAATTTAATTTATTTCGATTAAGCCTGACGTACTGATTCAAAAAAGATATACATACCCCTATGAGAAAATGCACCGTTTGGCCGGAAAATGGAAAAAACTATAATTTTTTGTAATATTTGTTCATCATTTAAACATCCTTTAATCGGATATATTGGCGTCAATTCCGGTCCTAGAGTCAAACCGGTGCACTTTTCCTACATAAAATTTGCTACTTGTTCTTCTCAAGTTCTCAGATTTTTTCTACGTCTTACGGTTCGTGAGAAAAAATTCCAATTGGAAGTCTTCATGTCTTGCAAATTTCGTGAAAATAAAAACTTTGTATTTCGTTCCAAATTTAATTTATTTCGATTAAGCCTGACGTACTGATTCAAAAAAGATATACATACCCCTATGAGAAAATGCACCGTTTGGCCGGAAAATGGAAAAAACTATAAATTTTTGTAATATTTGTTCATCATTTAAACATCCTTTAATCGGATATATTGGCGTCAATTCCGGTCATAGAGTCAAACCGGTGCACATTTCTTACATAAAATTTGCTACTTGTTCTTCTCAAATTCTCAGATTTTTTCTACGTCTTACGGTTCGTGAGAAAAAAATCCAATTGGAGGTCTACATGTCTTGCAAATTTCGTGAAAATAAAAACTTTGTATTTCGTTCCAAATTTAATTTATTTCGATTAAGCCTGACGTACTGATTCAAAAAAGATATACATACCCCTATGAGAAAATGCACCGTTTGGCCGGAAAATGGAAAAAACTGAAAATTTTTAATTCGATTTTTCCATTAGTTTTGCCAAACTGTGGGTAGGGGATAGAAAAAAAACACATATTTGGAATAAGTTAGACCTAGTGTATATATTAACATTAAAAAAACAATTTCCTAAAATTGGAATTTGCCCAAAAATGTTTAAAGGGGGTACCCTTGGATTTTTTTCAAAATTCAATAATCGGGCATATTGGTGTCAATTCCGGTCCTAGAGTCAAACCGGTGCACTTTTCCCACATAAAATTTGCTACTTGTTCTTCTCAAGTTCTCAGATTTTTTCTACGTCTTACGGTTCGTGAGAAAAAATTCCAATTGGAGGTCTACATGTCTTGCAAATTTCGTGAAAATAAAAACTTTGTATTTCGTTCCAAATTTAATTTATTTCGATTAAGCCTGACGTACTGATTCAAAAAAGATATACATACCCCTATGAGAAAATGCACCGTTTGGCCGGAAAATGGAAAAAACTATAATTTTTTGTAATATTTGTTCATCATTTAAACATCTTTTAATCGGATATATTGGCGTCAATTCCGGTCCTAGAGTCAAACCGGTGCACATTTCTTACATAAAATTTGCTACTTGTTCTTCTCAAGTTCTCAGATTTTTTCTACGTCTTACGGTTCGTGAGAAAAAATTCCAATTGGAGGTCTACATGTCTTGCAAATTTCGTGAAAATAAAAACTTTGTATTTCGTTCCAAATTTAATTTATTTCGATTAAGCCTGACGTACTGATTCAAAAAAGATATACATACCCCTATGAGAAAATGCACCGTTTGGCCGGAAAATGGAAAAAACTATAAATTTTTGTAATATTTGTTCATCATTTAAACATCCTTTAATCGGATATATTGGCGTCAATTCCGGTCATAGAGTCAAACCGGTGCACATTTCTTACATAAAATTTGCTACTTGTTCTTCTCAAATTCTCAGATTTTTTCTACGTCTTACGGTTCGTGAGAAAAAAATCCAATTGGAGGTCTACATGTCTTGCAAATTTCGTGAAAATAAAAACTTTGTATTTCGTTCCAAATTTAATTTATTTCGATTAAGCCTGACGTACTGATTCAAAAAAGATATACATACCCCTATGAGAAAATGCACCGTTTGGCCGGAAAATGGAAAAAACTGAAAATTTTTAATTCGATTTTTCCATTAGTTTTGCCAAACTGTGGGTAGGGGATAGAAAAAAAACACATATTTGGAATAAGTTAGACCTAGTGTATATATTAACATTAAAAAAACAATTTCCTAAAATTGGAATTTGCCCAAAAATGTTTAAAGGGGGTACCCTTGGATTTTTTTCAAAATTCAATAATCGGGCATATTGGTGTCAATTCCGGTCCTAGAGTCAAACCGGTGCACTTTTCCCACATAAAATTTGCTACTTGTTCTTCTCAAGTTCTCAGATTTTTTCTACGTCTTACGGTTCGTGAGAAAAAATTCCAATTGGAGGTCTACATGTCTTGCAAATTTCGTGAAAATAAAAACTTTGTATTTCGTTCCAAATTTAATTTATTTCGATTAAGCCTGACGTACTGATTCAAAAAAGATATACATACCCCTATGAGAAAATGCACCGTTTGGCCGGAAAATGGAAAAAACTATAATTTTTTGTAATATTTGTTCATCATTTAAACATCTTTTAATCGGATATATTGGCGTCAATTCCGGTCCTAGAGTCAAACCGGTGCACATTTCTTACATAAAATTTGCTACTTGTTCTTCTCAAGTTCTCAGATTTTTTCTACGTCTTACGGTTCGTGAGAAAAAATTCCAATTGGAGGTCTACATGTCTTGCAAATTTCGTGAAAATAAAAACTTTGTATTTCGTTCCAAATTTAATTTATTTCGATTAAGCCTGACGTACTGATTCAAAAAAGATATACATACCCCTATGAGAAAATGCACCGTTTGGCCGGAAAATGGAAAAAACTGAAAATTTTTAATTCGATTTTTCCATTATTTTTGCCAAACTGTGGGTAGGGGATAGAAAAAAAACACATATTTGGAATAAGTTAGACCTAGTGTATATATTAACATTAAAAAAACAATTTCCTAAAATTGGAATTTGCCCAAAAATGTTTGAAGGGGGTACCCTTGGATTTTTTTCAAAATTCAATAATCGGGCATATTGGTGTCAATTCCGGTCCTAGAGTCAAACCGGTGCACTTTTCCGACATAAAATTTGCTACTTGTTCTTCTCAAGTCCTCAGATTTTTTCTACGTCTTACGGTTCGTGAGAAAAAATTCCAATTGGAGGTCTACATGTCTTGCAAATTTCGTGAAAATAAAAACTTTGTATTTCGTTCCAAATTTAATTTATTTCGATTAAGCCTGACGTACTGATTCAAAAAAGATATACATACCCCTATGAGAAAATGCACCGTTTGGCCGGAAAATGGAAAAAACTATAATTTTTTGTAATATTTGTTCATCATTTAAACATCCTTTAATCGGATATATTGGCGTCAATTCCGGTCCTAGAGTCAAACCGGTGCACATTTCTTACATAAAATTTGCTACTTGTTCTTCTCAAGTTCTCAGATTTTTTCTACGTCTTACGGTTCGTGAGAAAAAATTCCAATTGGAGGTCTACATGTCTTGCAAATTTCGTGAAAATAAAAACTTTGTATTTCGTTCCAAATTTAATTTATTTCGATTAAGCCTGACGTACTGATTCAAAAAAGATATACATACCCCTATGAGAAAATGCACCGTTTGGCCGGAAAATGGAAAAAACTATAATTTTTTGTAATATTTGTTCATCATTTAAACATCCTTTAATCCGATATACTGGCGTCAATTCCGGTCATAGAGTCAAACCGGTGCACATTTCTTACATAAAATTTGCTACTTGTTCTTCTCAAGTTCTCAGATTTTTGCTAGGTCTTACGGTTCGTGAGAAAAAAATCCAATTGGAGGTCTACATGTCTTGCAAATTTCGTGAAAATAAAAACTTTGTATTTCGTTCCAAATTTAATTTATTTCGATTAAGCCTGACGTACTGATTCAAAAAAGATATACATACCCCTATGAGAAAATGCACCGTTTGGCCGGAAAATGGACAAAACTATAATTTTTTGTAATATTTGTTCATCATTTAAACATCCTTTAATCCGATATATTGGCGTCAATTCCGGTCATAGAGTCAAACCGGTGCACATTTCTTACATAAAATTTGCTACTTGTTCTTCTCAAGTTCTCAGATTTTTGCTAGGTCTTACGGTTCGTGAGAAAAAAATCCAATTGGAGGTCTACATGTCTTGCAAATTTCGTGAAAATAAAAACTTTGTATTTCGTTCCAAATTTAATTTATTTCGATTAAGCCTGACGTACTGATTCAAAAAAGATATACATACCCCTATGAGAAAATGCACCGTTTGGCCGGAAAATGGAAAAAACTGAAAATTTTTAATTCGATTTTTCCATTATTTTTGCCAAACTGTGGGTAGGGGATAGAAAAAAAACACATATTTGGAATAAGTTAGACCTAGTGTATATATTAACATTAAAAAAACAATTTCCTAAAATTGGAATTTGCCCAAAAATGTTTAAAGGGGGTACCCTTGGATTTTTTTCAAAATTCAATAATCGGGCATATTGTGTCAATTTCGGTCCTAGAGTCAAACCGGTGCACTTTTCCACATAAAATTTGCTACTTGTTCTTCTCAAGTTCTCAGATTTTTTCTACGTCTTACGGTTCGTGAGAAAAAATTCCAATTGGAGGTCTACATGTCTTGCAAATTTCGTGAAAATAAAAACTTTGTATTTCGTTCCAAATTTAATTTATTTCGATTAAGCCTGACGTACTGATTCAAAAAAGATATACATACCCCTATGAGAAAATGCACCGTTTGGCCGGAAAATGGAAAAAACTATAATTTTTTGTAATATTTGTTCATCATTTAAACATCCTTTAATCGGATATATTGGCGTCAATTCCGGTCCTAGAGTCAAACCGGTGCACATTTCTTACATAAAATTTGCTACTTGTTCTTCTCAAGTTCTCAGATTTTTTCTACGTCTTACGGTTCGTGAGAAAAAATTCCAATTGGAGGTCTACATGTCTTGCAAATATCGTGAAAATAAAAACTTTGTATTTCGTTCCAAATTTAATTTATTTCGATTAAGCCTGACGTACTGATTCAAAAAAGATATACATACCCCTATGAGAAAATGCACCGTTTGGCCGGAAAATGGAAAAAACTGAAAATTTTTAATTCGATTTTTCCATTATTTTTGCCAAACTGTGGGTAGGGGATAGAAAAAAAACACATATTTGGAATAAGTTAGACCTAGTGTATATATTAACATTAAAAAAACAATTTCCTAAAATTGGAATTTGCCCAAAAATGTTTAAAGGGGGTACCCTTGGATTTTTTTCAAAATTCAATAATCGGGCATATTGGTGTCAATTCCGGTCCTAGAGTCAAACCGGTGCACTTTTCCTACATAAAATTTGCTACTTGTTCTTCTCAAGTCCTCAGATTTTTTCTACGTCTTACGGTTCGTGAGAAAAAATTCCAATTGGAGGTCTACATGTCTTGCAAATTTCGTGAAAATAAAAACTTTGTATTTCGTTCCAAATTTAATTTATTTCGATTAAGCCTGACGTACTGATTCAAAAAAGATATACATACCCCTATGAGAAAATGCACCGTTTGGCCGGAAAATGGAAAAAACTATAATTTTTGTAATATTTGTTCATCATTTAAACATCCTTTAATCCGATATATTGGCGTCAATTCCGGTCATAGAGTCAAACCGGTGCACATTTCTTACATAAAATTTGCTACTTGTTCTTCTCAAGTTCTCAGATTTTTGCTAGGTCTTACGGTTCGTGAGAAAAAAATCCAATTGGAGGTCTACATGTCTTGCAAATTTCGTGAAAATAAAAACTTTGTATTTCGTTCCAAATTTAATTTATTTCGATTAAGCCTGACGTACTGATTCAAAAAAGATATACATACCCCTATGAGAAAATGCACCGTTTGGCCGGAAAATGGACAAAACTATAATTTTTTGTAATATTTGTTCATCATTTAAACATCCTTTAATCCGATATATTGGCGTCAATTCCGGTCATAGAGTCAAACCGGTGCACATTTCTTACATAAAATTTGCTACTTGTTCTTCTCAAGTTCTCAGATTTTTGCTAGGTCTTACGGTTCGTGAGAAAAAAATCCAATTGGAGGTCTACATGTCTTGCAAATTTCGTGAAAATAAAAACTTTGTATTTCGTTCCAAATTTAATTTATTTCGATTAAGCCTGACGTACTGATTCAAAAAAGATATACATACCCCTATGAGAAAATGCACCGTTTGGCCGGAAAATGGAAAAAACTATAATTTTTTGTAATATTTGTTCATCATTTAAACATCCTTTAATCGGATATATTGGCGTCAATTCCGGTCCTAGAGTCAAACCGGTGCACATTTCTTACATAAAATTTGCTACTTGTTCTTCTCAAGTTCTCAGATTTTTTCTACGTCTTACGGTTCGTGAGAAAAAATTCCAATTGGAGGTCTACATGTCTTGCAAATATCGTGAAAATAAAAACTTTGTATTTCGTTCCAAATTTAATTTATTTCGATTAAGCCTGACGTACTGATTCAAAAAAGATATACATACCCCTATGAGAAAATGCACCGTTTGGCCGGAAAATGGAAAAAACTGAAAATTTTTAATTCGATTTTTCCATTATTTTTGCCAAACTGTGGGTAGGGGATAGAAAAAAAACACATATTTGGAATAAGTTAGACCTAGTGTATATATTAACATTAAAAAAAACAATTTCCTAAAATTGGAATTTGCCCAAAAATGTTTAAAGGGGGTACCCTTGGATTTTTTTCAAAATTCAATAATCGGGCATATTGGTGTCAATTCCGGTCCTAGAGTCAAACCGGTGCACTTTTCCTACATAAAATTTGCTACTTGTTCTTCTCAAGTCCTCAGATTTTTTCTACGTCTTACGGTCGTGAGAAAAAATTCCAATTGGAGGTCTACATGTCTTGCAAATTTCGTGAAAATAAAAACTTTGTATTTCGTTCCAAATTTAATTTATTTCGATTAAGCCTGACGTACTGATTCAAAAAAGATATACATACCCCTATGAGAAAATGCACCGTTTGGCCGGAAAATGGAAAAAACTATAATTTTTTGTAATATTTGTTCATCATTTAAACATCCTTTAATCCGATATATTGGCGTCAATTCCGGTCATAGAGTCAAACCGGTGCACATTTCTTACATAAAATTTGCTACTTGTTCTTCTCAAGTTCTCAGATTTTTGCTAGGTCTTACGGTTCGTGAGAAAAAAATCCAATTGGAGGTCTACATGTCTTGCAAATTTCGTGAAAATAAAAACTTTGTATTTCGTTCCAAATTTAATTTATTTCGATTAAGCCTGACGTACTGATTCAAAAAAGATATACATACCCCTATGAGAAAATGCACCGTTTGGCCGGAAAATGGACAAAACTATAATTTTTTGTAATATTTGTTCATCATTTAAACATCCTTTAATCCGATATATTGGCGTCAATTCCGGTCATAGAGTCAAACCGGTGCACATTTCTTACATAAAATTTGCTACTTGTTCTTCTCAAGTTCTCAGATTTTTGCTAGGTCTTACGGTTCGTGAGAAAAAAATCCAATTGGAGGTCTACATGTCTTGCAAATTTCGTGAAAATAAAAACTTTGTATTTCGTTCCAAATTTAATTTATTTCGATTAAGCCTGACGTACTGATTCAAAAAAGATATACATACCCCTATGAGAAATGCACCGTTTGGCCGGAAAATGGAAAAAACTATAATTTTTTGTAATATTTGTTCATCATTTAAACATCCTTTAATCCGATATATTGGCGTCAATTCCGGTCATAGAGTCAAACCGGTGCACATTTCTTACATAAAATTTGCTACTTGTTCTTCTCAAGTTCTCAGATTTTTGCTAGGTCTTACGGTTCGTAAGAAAAAAATCCAATTGGAGGTCTACATGTCTTGCAAATTTCGTGAAAATAAAAACTTTGTATTTCGTTCCAAATTTAATTTATTTCGATTAAGCCTGACGTACTGATTCAAAAAAGATATACATACCCCTATGAGAAAATGCACCGTTTGGCCGGAAAATGGAAAAAACTATAATTTTTTGTAATATTTGTTCATCATTTAAACATCCTTTAATCGGATATATTGGCGTCAATTCCGGTCCTAGAGTCAAACCGGTGCACATTTCTTACATAAAATTTGCTACTTGTTCTTCTCAAGTTCTCAGATTTTTTCTACGTCTTACGGTTCGTGAGAAAAAATTCCAATTGGAGGTCTACATGTCTTGCAAATTTCGTGAAAATAAAAACTTTGTATTTCGTTCCAAATTTAATTTATTTCGATTAAGCCTGACGTACTGATTCAAAAAAGATATACATACCCCTATGAGAAAATGCACCGTTTGGCCGGAAAATGGAAAAAACTGAAAATTTTTAATTCGATTTTTCCATTATTTTTGCCAAACTGTGGGTAGGGGATAGAAAAAAAACACATATTTGGAATAAGTTAGACCTAGTGTATATATTAACATTAAAAAAACAATTTCCTAAAATTGGAATTTGCCCAAAAATGTTTAAAGGGGGTACCCTTGGATTTTTTTCAAAATTCAATAATCGGGCATATTGGTGTCAATTCCGGTCCTATAGTCAAACCGGTGCACTTTTCCTACATAAAATTTGCTACTTGTTCTTCTCAAGTCCTCAGATTTTTTCTACGTCTTACGGTTCGTGAGAAAAAATTCCAATTGGAGGTCTACATGTCTTGCAAATTTCGTGAAAATAAAAACTTTGTATTTCGTTCCAAATTTAATTTATTTCGATTAAGCCTGACGTACTGATTCAAAAAAGATATACATACCCCTATGAGAAAATGCACCGTTTGGCCGGAAAATGGAAAAAACTATAATTTTTTGTAATATTTGTTCATCATTTAAACATCCTTTAATCGGATATATTGGCGTCAATTCCGGTCATAGAGTCAAACCGGTGCACATTTCTTACATAAAATTTGCTACTTGTTCTTCTCAAGTTCTCAGATTTTTGCTAGGTCTTACGGGTCGTGAGAAAAAAATCCAATTGGAGGTCTACATGTCTTGCAAATTTCGTGAAAATAAAAACTTTGTATTTCGTTCCAAATTTAATTTATTTCGATTAAGCCTGACGTACTGATTCAAAAAAGATATACATACCCCTATGAGAAAATGCACCGTTTGGCCGGAAAATGGAAAAAACTGAAAATTTTTAATTCGATTTTTCCATTATTTTTGCCAAACTGTGGGTAGGGGATAGAAAAAAAAACACATATTTGGAATAAGTTAGACCTAGTGTATATATTAACATTAAAAAAACAATTTCCTAAAATTGGAATTTGCCCAAAAATGTTTAAAGGGGGTACCCTTGGATTTTTTTCAAAATTCAATAATCGGGCATATTGGTGTCAATTTCGGTCCTAGAGTCAAACCGGTGCACTTTTCCCACATAAAATTTGCTACTTGTTCTTCTCAAGTTCTCAGATTTTTTCTACGTCTTACGGTTCGTGAGAAAAAATTCCAATCGGAGGTCTACATGTCTTGCAAATTTCGTGAAAATAAAAACTTTGTATTTCGTTCCAAATTTAATTTATTTCGATTAAGCCTGACGTACTGATTTAAAAAAGATATACATACTCCTATGAGAAAATGCACCGTTTGGCCGGAAAATGGAAAAAACTATAATTTTTTGTAATATTTGTTCATCATTTAAACATCCTTTAATCGGATATATTGGCGTCAATTCCGGTCCTAGAGTCAAACCGGTGCACATTTCTTACATAAAATTTGCTACTTGTTCTTCTCAAGTTCTCAGATTTTTTCTACGTCTTACGGTTCGTGAGAAAAAATTCCAATTGGAGGTCTACATGTCTTGCAAATTTCGTGAAAATAAAAACTTTGTATTTCGTTCCAAATTTAATTTATTTCGATTAAGCCTGACGTACTGATTCAAAAAAGATATACATACCCCTATGAGAAAATGCACCGTTTGGCCGGAAAATGGAAAAAATTGAAAATTTTTAATTCGATTTTTCCATTATTTTTGCCAAACTGTGGGTAGGGGATAGAAAAAAAACACATATTTGGAATAAGTTAGACCTAGTGTATATATTAACATTAAAAAAACAATTTCCTAAAATTGGAATTTGCCCAAAAATGTTTAAAGGGGGTACCCTTGGATTTTTTTCAAAATTCAATAATCGGGCATATTGGTGTCAATTCCGGTCCTAGAGTCAAACCGGTGCACTTTTCCTACATAAAATTTGCTACTTGTTCTTCTCAAGTTCTCAGATTTTTTCTACGTCTTACGGTTCGTGAGAAAAAATTCCAATTGGAGGTCTTCATGTCTTGCAAATTTCGTGAAAATAAAAACTTTGTATTTCGTTCCAAATTTAATTTATTTCGATTAAGCCTGACGTACTGATTCAAAAAAGATATACATACCCCTATGAGAAAATGCACCGTTTGGCCGGAAAATGGAAAAAACTATAATTTTTTGTAATATTTGTTCATCATTTAAACATCCTTTAATCGGATATATTGGCGTCAATTCCGGTCATAGAGTCAAACCGGTGCACATTTCTTACATAAAATTTGCTACTTGTTCTTCTCAAGTTCTCAGATTTTTGCTAGGTCTTACGGGTCGTGAGAAAAAAATCCAATTGGAGGTCTACATGTCTTGCAAATTTCGTGAAAATAAAAACTTTGTATTTCGTTCCAAATTTAATTTATTTCGATTAAGCCTGACGTACTGATTCAAAAAAGATATACATACCCCTATGAGAAAATGCACCGTTTGGCCGGAAAATGGAAAAAACTGAAAATTTTTAATTCGATTTTTCCATTATTTTTGCCAAACTGTGGGTAGGGGATAGAAAAAAAACACATATTTGGAATAAGTTAGACCTAGTGTATATATTAACATTAAAAAAACAATTTCCTAAAATTGGAATTTGCCCAAAAATGTTTAAAGGGGGTACCCTTGGATTTTTTTCAAAATTCAATAATCGGGCATATTGGTGTCAATTTCGGTCCTAGAGTCAAACCGGTGCACTTTTCCCACATAAAATTTGCTACTTGTTCTTCTCAAGTTCTCAGATTTTTTCTACGTCTTACGGTTCGTGAGAAAAAATTCCAATTGGAGGTCTACATGTCTTGCAAATTTCGTGAAAATAAAAACTTTGTATTTCGTTCCAAATTTAATTTATTTCGATTAAGCCTGACGTACTGATTTAAAAAAGATATACATACTCCTATGAGAAAATGCACCGTTTGGCCGGAAAATGGAAAAAACTATAATTTTTTGTAATATTTGTTCATCATTTAAACATCCTTTAATCGGATATATTGGCGTCAATTCCGGTCCTAGAGTCAAACCGGTGCACATTTCTTACATAAAATTTGCTACTTGTTCTTCTCAAGTTCTCAGATTTTTTCTACGTCTTACGGTTCGTGAGAAAAAATTCCAATTGGAGGTCTACATGTCTTGCAAATTTCGTGAAAATAAAAACTTTGTATTTCGTTCCAAATTTAATTTATTTCGATTAAGCCTGACGTACTGATTCAAAAAAGATATACATACCCCTATGAGAAAATGCACCGTTTGGCCGGAAAATGGAAAAAACTGAAAATTTTTAATTCGATTTTTCCATTATTTTTGCCAAACTGTGGGTAGGGGATAGAAAAAAAACACATATTTGGAATAAGTTAGACCTAGTGTATATATTAACATTAAAAAAACAATTTCCTAAAATTGGAATTTGCCCAAAAATGTTTAAAGGGGGTACCCTTGGATTTTTTTCAAAATTCAATAATCGGGCATATTGGTGTCAATTCCGGTCCTATAGTCAAACCGGTGCACTTTTCCTACATAAAATTTGCTACTTGTTCTTCTCAAGTCCTCAGATTTTTTCTACGTCTTACGGTTCGTGAGAAAAAATTCCAATTGGAGGTCTACATGTCTTGCAAATTTCGTGAAAATAAAAACTTTGTATTTCGTTCCAAATTTAATTTATTTCGATTAAGCCTGACGTACTGATTCAAAAAAGATATACATACCCCTATGAGAAAATGCACCGTTTGGCCGGAAAATGGAAAAAACTATAATTTTTTGTAATATTTGTTCATCATTTAAACATCCTTTAATCCGATATATTGGCGTCAATTCCGGTCATAGAGTCAAACCGGTGCACATTTCTTACATAAAATTTGCTACTTGTTCTTCTCAAGTTCTCAGATTTTTGCTAGGTCTTACGGTTCGTGAGAAAAAAATCCAATTGGAGGTCTACATGTCTTGCAAATTTCGTGAAAATAAAAACTTTGTATTTCGTTCCAAATTTAATTTATTTCGATTAAGCCTGACGTACTGATTCAAAAAAGATATACATACCCCTATGAGAAAATGCACCGTTTGGCCGGAAAATGGAAAAAACTGAAAATTTTTAATTCGATTTTTCCATTAGTTTTGCCAAACTGTGGGTAGGGGATAGAAAAAAACACATATTTGGAATAAGTTAGACCTAGTTTATATATTAACATTAAAAAAACAATTTCCTAAAATTGGAATTTGCCCAAAAATGTTTAAAGGGAGTACCCTTGGATTTTTTTCAAAATTCAATAATCGGGCATATTGGTGTCAATTCCGGTCCTAGAGTCCAAACCGGTGCACATTTCTTACATAAAATTTGCTACTTGTTCTTCTCAAGTTCTCAGATTTTTTCTACGTCTTACGGTTCGTGAGAAAAAATTCCAATTGGAGGTCTACATGTCTTGCAAATTTCGTGAAAATAAAAACTTTGTATTCGTTCCAAATTTAATTTATTTAGATTAAGCCTGACGTACTGATTCAAAAAGATATACATACCCCTATGAGAAAATGCACCGTTTGGCCGGAAAATGGAAAAAACTATAATTTTTTTTAATATTTGTTCATCATTTAAACATCTTTTAATCGGATATATTGGCGTCAATTCCGGTCCTAGAGTCAAACCGGTGCACATTTCTTACATAAAATTTGCTACTTGTTCTTCTCAAGTTCTCAGATTTTTTCTACGTCTTACGGTTCGTGAGAAAAAATTCCAATTGGAGGTCTACATGTCTTGCAAATTTCGTGAAAATAAAAACTTTGTATTTTGTTCCAAATTTAATTTATTTCGATTAAGCCTGACGTACTGATTCAAAAAAGATATACATACCCCTATGAGAAAATGCACCGTTTGGCCGGAAAATGGAAAAAACTGAAAATTTTTAATTCGATTTTTCCATTATTTTTGCCAAACTGTGGGTAGGGGATAGAAAAAAAACACATATTTGGAATAAGTTAGACCTAGTGTATATATTAACATTAAAAAAAACAATTTCCTAAAATTGGAATTTGCCCAAAAATGTTTAAAGGGGGTACCCTTGGATTTTTTTCAAAATTCAATAATCGGGCATATTGGTGTCAATTTCGGTCCTAGAGTCAAACCGGTGCACTTTTCCCACATAAAATTTGCTACTTGTTCTTCTTAAGTTCTCAGATTTTTTCTACGTCTTACGGTTCGTGAGAAAAAATTCCAATTGGAGGTCTACATGTCTTGCAAATTTCGTGAAAATAAAAACTTTGTATTTCGTTCCAAATTTAATTTATTTCGATTAAGCCTGACGTACTGATTCAAAAAAGATATACATACCCCTATGAGAAAATGCACCGTTTGGCCGGAAAATGGAAAAAACTATAATTTTTTGTAATATTTGTTCATCATTTAAACATCTTTTAATCGGATATATTGGCGTAAATTCCGGTCCTAGAGTCAAACCGGTGCACATTTCTTACATAAAATTTGCTACTTGTTCTTCTCAAGTTCTCAGATTTTTTCTACGTCTTACGGTTCGTGAGAAAAAATTCCAATTGGAGGTCTACATGTCTTGCAAATTTCGTGAAAATAAAAACTTTGTATTTCGTTCCAAATTTAATTTATTTCGATTAAGCCTGACGTACTGATTCAAAAAAGATATACATACCCCTATGAGAAAATGCACCGTTTGGCCGGAAAATGGAAAAAACTATAATTTTTTTTAATATTTGTTCATCATTTAAACATCTTTTAATCGGATATATTGGCGTCAATTCCGGTCCTAGAGTCAAACCGGTGCACATTTCTTACATAAAATTTGCTACTTGTTCTTCTCAAGTTCTCAGATTTTTTCTACGTCTTACGGTTCGTGAGAAAAAATTCCAATTGGAGGTCTACATGTCTTGCAAATTTCGTGAAAATAAAAACTTTGTATTTTGTTCCAAATTTAATTTATTTCGATTAAGCCTGACGTACTGATTCAAAAAAGATATACATACCCCTATGAGAAAATGCACCGTTTGGCCGGAAAATGGAAAAAACTGAAAATTTTTAATTCGATTTTTCCATTATTTTTGCCAAACTGTGGGTAGGGGATAGAAAAAAAACACATATTTGGAATAAGTTAGACCTAGTGTATATATTAACATTAAAAAAACAATTTCCTAAAATTGGAATTTGCCCAAAAATGTTTAAAGGGGGTACCCTTGGGATTTTTTTCAAAATTCAATAATCGGGCATATTGGTGTCAATTTCGGTCCTAGAGTCAAACCGGTGCACTTTTCCCACATAAAATTTGCTACTTGTTCTTCTTAAGTTCTCAGATTTTTTCTACGTCTTACGGTTCGTGAGAAAAAATTCCAATTGGAGGTCTACATGTCTTGCAAATTTCGTGAAAATAAAAACTTTGTATTTCGTTCCAAATTTAATTTATTTCGATTAAGCCTGACGTACTGATTCAAAAAAGATATACATACCCCTATGAGAAAATGCACCGTTTGGCCGGAAAATGGAAAAAACTATAATTTTTTGTAATATTTGTTCATCATTTAAACATCTTTTAATCGGATATATTGGCGTAAATTCCGGTCCTAGAGTCAAACCGGTGCACATTTCTTACATAAAATTTGCTACTTGTTCTCTCAAGTTCTCAGATTTTTTCTACGTCTTACGGTTCGTGAGAAAAAATTCCAATTGGAGGTCTACATGTCTTGCAAATTTCGTGAAAATAAAAACTTTGTATTTCGTTCCAAATTTAATTTATTTCGATTAAGCCTGACGTACTGATTCAAAAAAGATATACATACCCCTATGAGAAAATGCACCGTTTGGCCGGAAAATGGAAAAAACTGAAAATTTTTAATTCGATTTTTCCATTATTTTTGCCAAACTGTGGGTAGGGGATAGAAAAAAAACACATATTTGGAATAAGTTAGACCTAGTGTATATATTAACATTAAAAAAACAATTTCCTAAAATTGGAATTTGCCCAAAAATGTTTAAAGGGGGTACCCTTGGATTTTTTTCAAAATTCAATAATCGGGCATATTGGTGTCAATTCCGGTCCTAGAGTCAAACCGGTGCACTTTTCCTACATAAAATTTGCTACTTGTTCTTCTCAAGTCCTCAGATTTTTTCTACGTCTTACGGTTCGTGAGAAAAAATTCCAATTGGAGGTCTACATGTCTTGCAAATTTCGTGAAAATAAAAACTTTGTATTTCGTTCCAAATTTAATTTATTTCGATTAAGCCTGACGTACTGATTCAAAAAAGATATACATACCCCTATGAGAAAATGCACCGTTTGGCCGGAAAATGGAAAAAACTATAATTTTTTGTAATATTTGTTCATCATTTAAACATCCTTTAATCCGATATATTGGCGTCAATTCCGGTCATAGAGTCAAACCGGTGCACATTTCTTACATAAAATTTGCTACTTGTTCTTCTCAAGTTCTCAGATTTTTGCTAGGTCTTACGGTTCGTGAGAAAAAAATCCAATTGGAGGTCTACATGTCTTGCAAATTTCGTGAAAATAAAAACTTTGTATTTCGTTCCAAATTTAATTTATTTCGATTAAGCCTGATGTACTGATTCAAAAAACATATACATACCCCTATGAGAAAATGCACCGTTTGGCCGGAAAATGGAAAAAACTGAAAATTTTTAATTCGATTTTTCCATTATTTTTGCCAAACTGTGGGTAGGGGATAGAAAAAAAACACATATTTGGAATAAGTTAGACCTAGTGTATATATTAACATTAAAAAAACAATTTCCTAAAATTGGAATTTGCCCAAAAATGTTTAAAGGGGGTACCCTTGGATTTTTTTCAAAATTCAATAATCGGGCATATTGGTGTCAATTTCGGTCCTAGAGTCAAACCGGTGCACTTTTCCCACATAAAATTTGCTACTTGTTCTTCTCAAGTTCTCAGATTTTTTCTACGTCTTACGGTTCGTGAGAAAAAATTCCAATTGGAGGTCTACATGTCTTGCAAATTTCGTGAAAATAAAAACTTTGTATTTCGTTCCAAATTTAATTTATTTCGATTAAGCCTGACGTACTGATTCAAAAAAGATATACATACCCCTATGAGAAAATGCACCGTTTGGCCGGAAAATGGAAAAAACTATAATTTTTTGTAATATTTGTTCATCATTTAAACATCCTTTAATCGGATATATTGGCGTCAATTCCGGTCCTAGAGTCAAACCGGTGCACATTTCTTACATAAAATTTGCTACTTGTTCTTCTCAAGTTCTCAGATTTTTTCTACGTCTTACGGTTCGTGAGAAAAAATTCCAATTGGAGGTCTACATGTCTTGCAAATTTTGTGAAAATCAAAACTTTGTATTTCGTTCCAAATTTAATTTATTTCGATTAAGCCTGACGTACTGATTCAAAAAAGATATACATACCCCTATGAGAAAATGCACCGTTTGGCCGGAAAATGGAAAAAACTGAAAATTTTTAATTCGATTTTTGCATTATTTTTGCCAAACTGTGGGTAGGGGATATAAAAAAAAACACATATTTGGAATAAGTTAGACCTAGTGTATATATTAACATTAAAAAAACAATTTCCTAAAATTGGAATTTGCCCAAAAATGTTTAAAGGGGGTACCCTTGGATTTTTTTCAAAATTCAATAATCGGGCATATTGGTGTCAATTCCGGTCCTAGAGTCAAACCGGTGCACTTTTCCTACATAAAATTTGCTACTTGTTCTTCTCAAGTCCTCAGATTTTTTCTACGTCTTACGGTTCGTGAGAAAAAATTCCAATTGGAGGTCTACATGTCTTGCAAATTTCGTGAAAATAAAAACTTTGTATTTCGTTCCAAATTTAATTTATTTCGATTAAGCCTGACGTACTGATTCAAAAAAGATATACATACCCCTATGAGAAAATGCACCGTTTGGCTGGAAAATGGAAAAAACTATAATTTTTTGTAATATTTGTTCATCATTTAAACATCCTTTAATCCGATATATTGGCGTCAATTCCGGTCATAGAGTCAAACCGGTGCACATTTCTTACATAAAATTTGCTACTTGTTCTTCTCAAGTTCTCAGATTTTTGCTAGGTCTTACGGTTCGTGAGAAAAAAATCCAATTGGAGGTCTACATGTCTTGCAAATTTCGTGAAAATAAAAAATTTTTATTTCGTTCCAAATTTAATTTATTTCGATTAAGCCTGACGTACTGATTCAAAAAAGATATACATACCCCTATGAGAAAATGCACCGTTTGGCCGGAAAATGGAAAAAACTATAATTTTTTGTAATATTTGTTCATCATTTAAACATCCTTTAATCCGATATATTGGCGTCAATTCCGGTCATAGAGTCAAACCGGTGCACATTTCTTACATAAAATTTGCTACTTGTTCTTCTCAAGTTCTCAGATTTTTGCTAGGTCTTACGGTTCGTGAGAAAAAAATCCAATTGGAGGTCTACATGTCTTGCAAATTTCGTGAAAATAAAAACTTTGTATTTCGTTCCAAATTTAATTTATTTCGATTAAGCCTGACGTACTGATTCAAAAAAGATATACATACCCCTATGAGAAAATGCACCGTTTGGCCGGAAAATGGAAAAAACTATAATTTTTTGTAATATTTGTTCATCATTTAAACATCCTTTAATCCGATATATTGGCGTCAATTCCGGTCATAGAGTCAAACCGGTGCACATTTCTTACATAAAATTTGCTACTTGTTCTTCTCAAGTTCTCAGATTTTTGCTAGGTCTTACGGTTCGTGAGAAAAAAATCCAATTGGAGGTCTACATGTCTTGCAAATTTCGTGAAAATAAAAACTTTGTATTTCGTTCCAAATTTAATTTATTTCGATTAAGCCTGATGTACTGATTCAAAAAACATATACATACCCCTATGAGAAAATGCACCGTTTGGCCGGAAAATGGAAAAAACTGAAAATTTTTAATTCGATTTTTCCATTATTTTTGCCAAACTGTGGGTAGGGGATAGAAAAAAAACACATATTTGGAATAAGTTAGACCTAGTGTATATATTAACATTAAAAAAACAATTTCCTAAAATTGGAATTTGCCCAAAAATGTTTAAAGGGGGTACCCTTGGATTTTTTTCAAAATTCAATAATCGGGCATATTGGTGTCAATTTCGGTCCTAGAGTCAAACCGGTGCACTTTTCCCACATAAAATTTGCTACTTGTTCTTCTCAAGTTCTCAGATTTTTTCTACGTCTTACGGTTCGTGAGAAAAAATTCCAATTGGAGGTCTACATGTCTTGCAAATTTCGTGAAAATAAAAACTTTGTATTTCGTTCCAAATTTAATTTATTTCGATTAAGCCTGACGTACTGATTCAAAAAAGATATACATACCCCTATGAGAAAATGCACCGTTTGGCCGGAAAATGGAAAAAACTATAATTTTTTGTAATATTTGTTCATCATTTAAACATCCTTTAATCGGATATATTGGCGTCAATTCCGGTCCTAGAGTCAAACCGGTGCACATTTCTTACATAAAATTTGCTACTTGTTCTTCTCAAGTTCTCAGATTTTTTCTACGTCTTACGGTTCGTGAGAAAAAATTCCAATTGGAGGTCTACATGTCTTGCAAATTTTGTGAAAATAAAAACTTTGTATTTCGTTCCAAATTTAATTTATTTCGATTAAGCCTGACGTACTGATTCAAAAAAGATATACATACCCCTATGAGAAAATGCACCGTTTGGCCGGAAAATGGAAAAAACTGAAAATTTTTAATTCGATTTTTCCATTATTTTTGCCAAACTGTGGGTAGGGGATATAAAAAAAACACATATTTGGAATAAGTTAGACCTAGTGTATATATTAACATTAAAAAAACAATTTCCTAAAATTGGAATTTGCCCAAAAATGTTTAAAGGGGGTACCCTTGGATTTTTTTCAAAATTCAATAATCGGGCATATTGGTGTCAATTCCGGTCCTAGAGTCAAACCGGTGCACTTTTCCTACATAAAATTTGCTACTTGTTCTTCTCAAGTCCTCAGATTTTTTCTACGTCTTACGGTTCGTGAGAAAAAATTCCAATTGGAGGTCTACATGTCTTGCAAATTTCGTGAAAATAAAAACTTTGTATTTCGTTCCAAATTTAATTTATTTCGATTAAGCCTGACGTACTGATTCAAAAAAGATATACATACCCCTATGAGAAAATGCACCGTTTGGCTGGAAAATGGAAAAAACTATAATTTTTTGTAATATTTGTTCATCATATAAACATCCTTTAATCCGATATATTGGCGTCAATTCCGGTCATAGAGTCAAACCGGTGCACATTTCTTACATAAAATTTGCTACTTGTTCTTCTCAAGTTCTCAGATTTTTGCTAGGTCTTACGGTTCGTGAGAAAAAAATCCAATTGGAGGTCTACATGTCTTGCAAATTTCGTGAAAATAAAAAATTTTTATTTCGTTCCAAATTTAATTTATTTCGATTAAGCCTGACGTACTGATTCAAAAAAGATATACATACCCCTATGAGAAAATGCACCGTTTGGCCGGAAAATGGAAAAAACTATAATTTTTTGTAATATTTGTTCATCATTTAAACATCCTTTAATCCGATATATTGGCGTCAATTCCGGTCATAGAGTCAAACCGGTGCACATTTCTTACATAAAATTTGCTACTTGTTCTTCTCAAGTTCTCAGATTTTTGCTAGGTCTTACGGTTCGTGAGAAAAAAATCCAATTGGAGGTCTACATGTCTTGCAAATTTCGTGAAAATAAAAACTTTGTATTTCGTTCCAAATTTAATTTATTTCGATTAAGCCTGACGTACTGATTCAAAAAAGATATACATACCCCTATGAGAAAATGCACCGTTTGGCCGGAAAATGGAAAAAACTATAATTTTTTGTAATATTTGTTCATCATTTAAACATCCTTTAATCCGATATATTGGCGTCAATTCCGGTCATAGAGTCAAACCGGTGCACATTTCTTACATAAAATTTGCTACTTGTTCTTCTCAAGTTCTCAGATTTTTGCTAGGTCTTACGGTTCGTGAGAAAAAAATCCAATTGGAGGTCTACATGTCTTGCAAATTTCGTGAAAATAAAAACTTTGTATTTCGTTCCAAATTTAATTTATTTCGATTAAGCCTGATGTACTGATTCAAAAAACATATACATACCCCTATGAGAAAATGCACCGTTTGGCCGGAAAATGGAAAAAACTGAAAATTTTTAATTCGATTTTTCCATTATTTTTGCCAAACTGTGGGTAGGGGATAGAAAAAAAACACATATTTGGAATAAGTTAGACCTAGTGTATATATTAACATTAAAAAAACAATTTCCTAAAATTGGAATTTGCCCAAAAATGTTTAAAGGGGGTACCCTTGGATTTTTTTCAAAATTCAATAATCGGGCATATTGGTGTCAATTTCGGTCCTAGAGTCAAACCGGTGCACTTTTCCCACATAAAATTTGCTACTTGTTCTTCTCAAGTTCTCAGATTTTTTCTACGTCTTACGGTTCGTGAGAAAAAATTCCAATTGGAGGTCTACATGTCTTGCAAATTTCGTGAAAATAAAAACTTTGTATTTCGTTCCAAATTTAATTTATTTCGATTAAGCCTGACGTACTGATTCAAAAAAGATATACATACCCCTATGAGAAAATGCACCGTTTGGCCGGAAAATGGAAAAAACTATAATTTTTTGTAATATTTGTTCATCATTTAAACATCCTTTAATCGGATATATTGGCGTCAATTCCGGTCCTAGAGTCAAACCGGTGCACATTTCTTACATAAAATTTGCTACTTGTTCTTCTCAAGTTCTCAGATTTTTTCTACGTCTTACGGTTCGTGAGAAAAAATTCCAATTGGAGGTCTACATGTCTTGCAAATTTTGTGAAAATAAAAACTTTGTATTTCGTTCCAAATTTAATTTATTTCGATTAAGCCTGACGTACTGATTCAAAAAAGATATACATACCCCTATGAGGAAATGCACCGTTTGGCCGGAAAATGGAAAAAACTGAAAATTTTTAATTCGATTTTTCCATTATTTTTGCCAAACTGTGGGTAGGGGATATAAAAAAAACACATATTTGGAATAAGTTAGACCTAGTGTATATATTAACATTAAAAAAACAATTTCCTAAAATTGGAATTTGCCCAAAAATGTTTAAAGGGGGTACCCTTGGATTTTTTTCAAAATTCAATAATCGGGCATATTGGTGTCAATTCCGGTCCTAGAGTCAAACCGGTGCACTTTTCCTACATAAAATTTGCTACTTGTTCTTCTCAAGTCCTCAGATTTTTTCTACGTCTTACGGTTCGTGAGAAAAAATTCCAATTGGAGGTCTACATGTCTTGCAAATTTCGTGAAAATAAAAACTTTGTATTTCGTTCCAAATTTAATTTATTTCGATTAAGCCTGACGTACTGATTCAAAAAAGATATACATACCCCTATGAGAAAATGCACCGTTTGGCTGGAAAATGGAAAAAACTATAATTTTTTGTAATATTTGTTCATCATTTAAACATCCTTTAATCCGATATATTGGCGTCAATTCCGGTCATAGAGTCAAACCGGTGCACATTTCTTACATAAAATTTGCTACTTGTTCTTCTCAAGTTCTCAGATTTTTGCTAGGTCTTACGGTTCGTGAGAAAAAAATCCAATTGGAGGTCTACATGTCTTGCAAATTTCGTGAAAATAAAAAATTTTTATTTCGTTCCAAATTTAATTTATTTCGATTAAGCCTGACGTACTGATTTAAAAAAGATATACATACCCCTATGAGAAAATGCACCGTTTGGCCGGAAAATGGAAAAAACTATAATTTTTTGTAATATTTGTTCATCATTTAAACATCCTTTAATCCGATATATTGGCGTCAATTCCGGTCATAGAGTCAAACCGGTGCACATTTCTTACATAAAATTTGCTACTTGTTCTTCTCAAGTTCTCAGATTTTTGCTAGGTCTTACGGTTCGTGAGAAAAAAATCCAATTGGAGGTCTACATGTCTTGCAAATTTCGTGAAAATAAAAACTTTGTATTTCGTTCCAAATTTAATTTATTTCGATTAAGCCTGACGTACTGATTCAAAAAAGATATACATACTCCTATGAGAAAATGCACCGTTTGGCCGGAAAATGGAAAAAACTATAATTTTTTGTAATATTTGTTCATCATTTAAACATCCTTTAATCGGATATATTGGCGTCAATTCCGGTCATAGAGTCAAACCGGTGCACATTTCTTACATAAAATTTGCTACTTGTTCTTCTCAAATTCTCAGATTTTTTCTACGTCTTACGGTTCGTGAGAAAAAAATCCAATTGGAGGTCTACATGTCTTGCAAATTTCGTGAAAATAAAAACTTTGTATTTCGTTCCAAATTTAATTTATTTCGATTAAGCCTGACGTACTGATTCAAAAAAGATATACATACCCCGATGAGAAAATGCACCGTTTGGCCGGAAAATGGAAAAAACTGAAAATTTTTAATTCGATTTTTCCATTAGTTTTGCCAAACTGTGGGTAGGGGATAGAAAAAAACACATATTTGGAATAAGTTAGACCTAGTTTATATATTAACATTAAAAAAACAATTTCCTAAAATTGGAATATGCCCAAAAATTTTTAAAGGGGGTACCCTTGGATTTTTTTCAAAATTCAATAATCGGGCATATTGGTGTCAATTCCGGTCCTAGAGTCAAACCGGTGCACATTTCTTACATAAAATTTGCTACTTGTTCTTCTCAAGTTCTCAGATTTTTTCTACGTCTTACGGTTCGTGAGAAAAAATTCCAATTGGAGGTCTACATGTCTTGCAAATTTCGTGAAAATAAAAACTTTGTATTTCGTTCCAAATTTAATTTATTTAGATTAAGCCTGACGTACTGATTCAAAAAAGATATACATACCCCTATGAGAAAATGCACCGTTTGGCCGGAAAATGGAAAAAACTATAATTTTTTTTAATATTTGTTCATCATTTAAACATCTTTTAATCGGATATATTGGCGTCAATTCCGGTCCTAGAGTCAAACCGGTGCACATTTCTTACATAAAATTTGCTACTTGTTCTTCTCAAGTTCTCAGATTTTTTCTACGTCTTACGGTTCGTGAGAAAAAATTCCAATTGGAGGTCTACATGTCTTGCAAATTTCGTGAAAATAAAAACTTTGTATTTTGTTCCAAATTTAATTTATTTCGATTAAGCCTGACGTACTGATTCAAAAAAGATATACATACCCCTATGAGAAAATGCACCGTTTGGCCGGAAAATGGAAAAAACTGAAAATTTTTAATTCGATTTTTCCATTATTTTTGCCAAACTGTGGGTAGGGGATACAAAAAAAACACATATTTGGAATAAGTTAGACCTAGTGTATATATTAACATTAAAAAAACAATTTCCTAAAATTGGAATTTGCCCAAAAATGTTTAAAGGGGGTACCCTTGGATTTTTTTCAAAATTCAATAATCGGGCATATTGGTGTCAATTTCGGTCCTAGAGTCAAACCGGTGCACTTTTCCCACATAAAATTTGCTACTTGTTCTTCTCAAGTTCTCAGATTTTTTCTACGTCTTACGGTTCGTGAGAAAAAATTCCAATTGGAGGTCTACATGTCTTGCAAATTTCGTGAAAATAAAAACTTTGTATTTCGTTCCAAATTTAATTTATTTCGATTAAGCCTGACGTACTGATTCAAAAAAGATATACATACCCCTATGAGAAAATGCACCGTTTGGCCGGAAAATGGAAAAAACTATAATTTTTTGTAATATTTGTTCATCATTTAAACATCTTTTAATCGGATATATTGGCGTCAATTCCGGTCCTAGAGTCAAACCGGTGCACATTTCTTACATAAAATTTGCTACTTGTTCTTCTCAAGTTCTCAGATTTTTTCTACGTCTTACGGTTCGTGAGAAAAAATTCCAATTGGAGGTCTACATGTCTTGCAAATTTCGTGAAAATAAAAACTTTGTATTTCGTTCCAAATTTAATTTATTTCGATTAAGCCTGACGTACTGATTCAAAAAAGATATACATACCCCTATGAGAAAATGCACCGTTTGGCCGGAAAATGGAAAAAACTGAAAATTTTTAATTCGATTTTTCCATTATTTTTGCCAAACTGTGGGTAGGGGATATAAAAAAAACACATATTTGGAATAAGTTAGACCTAGTGTATATATTAACATTAAAAAAACAATTTCCTAAAATTGGAATTTGCCCAAAAATGTTTAAAGGGGGTACCCTTGGATTTTTTTCAAAATTCAATAATCGGGCATATTGGTGTCAATTCCGGTCCTAGAGTCAAACCGGTGCACTTTTCCTACATAAAATTTGCTACTTGTTCTTCTCAAGTCCTCAGATTTTTTCTACGTCTTACGGTTCGTGAGAAAAAATTCCAATTGGAGGTCTACATGTCTTGCAAATTTCGTGAAAATAAAAACTTTGTATTTCGTTCCAAATTTAATTTATTTCGATTAAGCCTGACGTACTGATTCAAAAAAGATATACATACCCCTATGAGAAAATGCACCGTTTGGCTGGAAAATGGAAAAAACTATAATTTTTTGTAATATTTGTTCATCATTTAAACATCCTTTAATCCGATATATTGGCGTCAATTCCGGTCATAGAGTCAAACCGGTGCACATTTCTTACATAAAATTTGCTACTTGTTCTTCTCAAGTTCTCAGATTTTTGCTAGGTCTTACGGTTCGTGAGAAAAAAATCCAATTGGAGGTCTACATGTCTTGCAAATTTCGTGAAAATAAAAAATTTTTATTTCGTTCCAAATTTAATTTATTTCGTTTAAGCCTGACGTACTGATTCAAAAAAGATATACATACCCCTATGAGAAAATGCACCGTTTGGCCGGAAAATGGAAAAAACTATAATTTTTTGTAATATTTATTCATCATTTAAACATCCTTTAATCCGATATATTGGCGTCAATTCCGGTCATAGAGTCAAACCGGTGCACATTTCTTACATAAAATTTGCTACTTGTTCTTCTCAAGTTCTCAGATTTTTGCTAGGTCTTACGGTTCGTGAGAAAAAAATCCAATTGGAGGTCTACATGTCTTGCAAATTTCGTGAAAATAAAAACTTTGTATTTCGTTCCAAATTTAATTTATTTCGATTAAGCCTGACGTACTGATTCAAAAAAGATATACATACCCCTATGAGAAAATGCACCGTTTGGCCGGAAAATGGAAAAAACTATAATTTTTTGTAATATTTGTTCATCATTTAAACATCCTTTAATCGGATATATTGGCGTCAATTCCGGTCATAGAGTCAAACCGGTGCACATTTCTTACATAAAATTTGCTACTTGTTCTTCTCAAATTCTCAGATTTTTTCTACGTCTTACGGTTCGTGAGAAAAAAATCCAATTGGAGGTCTACATGTCTTGCAAATTTCGTGAAAATAAAAACTTTGTATTTCGTTCCAAATTTAATTTATTTCGATTAAGCCTGACGTACTGATTCAAAAAAGATATACATACCCCGATGAGAAAATGCACCGTTTGGCCGGAAAATGGAAAAAACTGAAAATTTTTAATTCGATTTTTCCATTAGTTTTGCCAAACTGTGGGTAGGGGATAAAAAAAAACACATATTTGGAATAAGTTAGACCTAGTTTATATATTAACATTAAAAAAACAATTTCCTAAAATTGGAATATGCCCAAAAATTTTTAAAGGGGGTACCCTTGGATTTTTTTCAAAATTCAATAATCGGGCATATTGGTGTCAATTCCGGTCCTAGAGTCAAACCGGTGCACATTTCTTACATAAAATTTGCTACTTGTTCTTCTCAAGTTCTCAGATTTTTTCTACGTCTTACGGTTCGTGAGAAAAAATTCCAATTGGAGGTCTACATGTCTTGCAAATTTCGTGAAAATAAAAACTTTGTATTTCGTTCCAAATTTAATTTATTTAGATTAAGCCTGACGTACTGATTCAAAAAAGATATACATACCCCTATGAGAAAATGCACCGTTTGGCCGGAAAATAGAAAAAACTATAATTTTTTTTAATATTTGTTCATCATTTAAACATCTTTTAATCGGATATATTGGCGTCAATTCCGGTCCTAGAGTCAAACCGGTGCACATTTCTTACATAAAATTTGCTACTTGTTCTTCTCAAGTTCTCAGATTTTTTCTACGTCTTACGGTTCGTGAGAAAAAATTCCAATTGGAGGTCTACATGTCTTGCAAATTTCGTGAAAATAAAAACTTTGTATTTTGTTCCAAATTTAATTTATTTCGATTAAGCCTGACGTACTGATTCAAAAAAGATATACATACCCCTATGAGAAAATGCACCGTTTGGCCGGAAAATGGAAAAAACTGAAAATTTTTAATTCGATTTTTCCATTATTTTTGCCAAACTGTGGGTAGGGGATACAAAAAAAACACATATTTGGAATAAGTTAGACCTAGTGTATATATTAACATTAAAAAAACAATTTCCTAAAATTGGAATTTGCCCAAAAATGTTTAAAGGGGGTACCCTTGGATTTTTTTCAAAATTCAATAATCGGGCATATTGGTGTCAATTTCGGTCCTAGAGTCAAACCGGTGCACTTTTCCCACATAAAATTTGCTACTTGTTCTTCTCAAGTTCTCAGATTTTTTCTACGTCTTACGGTTCGTGAGAAAAAATTCCAATTGGAGGTCTACATGTCTTGCAAATTTCGTGAAAATAAAAACTTTGTATTTCGTTCCAAATTTAATTTATTTCGATTAAGCCTGACGTACTGATTCAAAAAAGATATACATACCCCTATGAGAAAATGCACCGTTTGGCCGGAAAATGGAAAAAACTATAATTTTTTGTAATATTTGTTCATCATTTAAACATCTTTTAATCGGATATATTGGCGTCAATTCCGGTCCTAGAGTCAAACCGGTGCACATTTCTTACATAAAATTTGCTACTTGTTCTTCTCAAGTTCTCAGATTTTTTCTACGTCTTACGGTTCGTGAGAAAAAATTCCAATTGGAGGTCTACATGTCTTGCAAATTTCGTGAAAATAAAAACTTTGTATTTCGTTCCAAATTTAATTTATTTCGATTAAGCCTGACGTACTGATTCAAAAAAGATATACATACCCCTATGAGAAAATGCACCGTTTGGCCGGAAAATGGAAAAAACTGAAAATTTTTAATTCGATTTTTCCATTATTTTTGCCAAACTGTGGGTAGGGGATAGAAAAAAAACACATATTTGGAATAAGTTAGACCTAGTGTATATATTAACATTAAAAAAACAATTTCCTAAAATTGGAATTTGCCCAAAAATGTTTAAAGGGGGTACCCTTGGATTTTTTTTAAAATTCAATAATCGGGCATATTGGTGTCAATTCCGGTCCTAGAGTCAAACCGGTGCACTTTTCCTACATAAAATTTGCTACTTGTTCTTCTCAAGTCCTCAGATTTTTTCTACGTCTTACGGTTCGTGAGAAAAAATTCCAATTGGAGGTCTACATGTCTTGCAAATTTCGTGAAAATAAAAACTTTGTATTTCGTTCCAAATTTAATTTATTTCGATTAAGCCTGACGTACTGATTCAAAAAAGATATACATACCCCTATGAGAAAATGCACCGTTTGGCCGGAAAATGGAAAAAACTATAATTTTTTGTAATATTTGTTCATCATTTAAACATCCTCTAATCCGATATATTGGCGTCAATTCCGGTCATAGAGTCAAACCGGTGCACATTTCTTACATAAAATTTGCTACTTGTTCTTCTCAAGTTCTCAGATTTTTGCTAGGTCTTACGGTTCGTGAGAAAAAAATCCAATTGGAGGTCTACATGTCTTGCAAATTTCGTGAAAATAAAAACTTTGTATTTCGTTCCAAATTTAATTTATTTCGATTAAGCCTGACGTACTGATTCAAAAAAGATATACATACCCCTATGAGAAAATGCACCGTTTGGCCGGAAAATGGGAAAAACTGAAAATTTTTAATTCGATTTTTCCATTATTTTTGCCAAACTGTGGGTAGGGGATAGAAAAAAAACACATATTTGGAATAAGTTAGACCTAGTGTATATATTAACATTAAAAAAACAATTTCCTAAAATTGGAATTTGCCCAAAAATGTTTAAAGGGGGTACCCTTGGATTTTTTTCAAAATTCAATAATCGGGCATATTGGTGTCAATTTCGGTCCTAGAGTCAAACCGGTGCACTTTTCTCACATAAAATTTGCTACTTGTTCTTCTCAAGTTCTCAGATTTTTTCTACGTCTTACGGTTCGTGAGAAAAAATTCCAATTGGAGGTCTACATGTCTTGCAAATTTCGTGAAAATAAAAACTTTGTATTTCGTTCCAAATTTAATTTATTTCGATTAAGCCTGACGTACTGATTCAAAAAAGATATACATACTCCTATGAGAAAATGCACCGTTTGGCCGGAAAATGGAAAAAACTGAAAATTTTTAATTCGATTTTTCCATTATTTTTGCCAAACTGTGGGTAGGGGATATAAAAAAAACACATATTTGGAATAAGTTAGACCTAGTGTATATATTAACATTAAAAAAACAATTTCCTAAAATTGGAATTTGCCCAAAAATGTTTAAAGGGGGTACCCTTGGATTTTTTTCAAAATTCAATAATCGGGCATATTGGTGTCAATTCCGGTCCTAGAGTCAAACCGGTGCACTTTTCCTACATAAAATTTGCTACTTGTTCTTCTCAAGTCCTCAGATTTTTTCTACGTCTTACGGTTCGTGAGAAAAAATTCCAATTGGAGGTCTACATGTCTTGCAAATTTCGTGAAAATAAAAACTTTGTATTTCGTTCCAAATTTAATTTATTTCGATTAAGCCTGACGTACTGATTCAAAAAAGATATACATACCCCTATGAGAAAATGCACCGTTTGGCTGGAAAATGGAAAAAACTATAATTTTTTGTAATATTTGTTCATCATTTAAACATCCTTTAATCCGATATATTGGCGTCAATTCCGGTCATAGAGTCAAACCGGTGCACATTTCTTACATAAAATTTGCTACTTGTTCTTCTCAAGTTCTCAGATTTTTTCTACGTCTTACGGTTCGTGAGAAAAAATTCCAATTGGAGGTCTACATGTCTTGCAAATTTCGTGAAAATAAAAACTTTGTATTTCGTTCCAAATTTAATTTATTTCGATTAAGCCTGACGTACTGATTCAAAAAAGATATACATACCCCTATGAGAAAATGCACCGTTTGGCCGGAAAATGAAAAAAACTGAAAATTTTTAATTCGATTTTTCCATTATTTTTGCCAAACTGTGGGTAGGGGATAGAAAAAAAACACATATTTGGAATAAGTTAGACCTAGTGTATATATTAACATTAAAAAAACAATTTCCTAAAATTGGAATTTGCCCAAAAATGTTTAAAGGGGGTACCCTTGGATTTTTTTCAAAATTCAATAATCGGGCATATTGGTGTCAATTCCGGTCCTAGAGTCAAACCGGTGCACTTTTCCTACATAAAATTTGCTACTTGTTCTTCTCAAGTCCTCAGATTTTTTCTACGTCTTACGGTTCGTGAGAAAAAATTCCAATTGGAGGTCTACATGTCTTGCAAATTTCGTGAAAATAAAAACTTTGTATTTCGTTCCAAATTTAATTTATTTCGATTAAGCCTGACGTACTGATTCAAAAAAGATATACATACCCCTATGAGAAAATGCACCGTTTGGCCGGAAAATGGAAAAAACTATAATTTTTTGTAATATTTGTTCATCATTTAAACATCCTTTAATCCGATATATTGGCGTCAATTCCGGTCATAGAGTCAAACCGGTGCAAATTTCTTACATAAAATTTGCTACTTGTTCTTCTCAAGTTCTCAGATTTTTGCTAGGTCTTACGGTTCGTGAGAAAAAAATCCAATTGGAGGTCTACATGTCTTGCAAATTTCGTGAAAATAAAAACTTTGTATTTCGTTCCAAATTTAATTTATTTCGATTAAGCCTGACGTACTGATTCAAAAAAGATATACATACCCCTATGAGAAAATGCACCGTTTGGCCGGAAAATGGAAAAAACTGAAAATTTTTAATTCGATTTTTCCATTATTTTTGCCAAACTGTGGGTAGGGGATAGAAAAAAAACACATATTTGGAATAAGTTAGACCTAGTGTATATATTAACATTAAAAAAACAATTTCCTAAAATTGGAATTTGCCCAAAAATGTTTAAAGGGGGTACCCTTGGATTTTTTTCAAAATTCAATAATCGGGCATATTGGTGTCAATTTCGGTCCTAGAGTCAAACCGGTGCACTTTTCCCACATAAAATTTGCTACTTGTTCTTCTCAAGTTCTCAGATTTTTTCTACGTCTTACGGTTCGTGAGAAAAAATTCCAATTGGAGGTCTACATGTCTTGCAAATTTCGTGAAAATAAAAACTTTGTATTTCGTTCCAAATTTAATTTATTTCGATTAAGCCTGACGTACTGATTCAAAAAAGATATACATACCCCTATGAGAAAATGCACCGTTTGGCCGGAAAATGGAAAAAACTATAATTTTTTGTAATATTTGTTCATCATTTAAACATCCTTGAATCGGATATATTGGCGTCAATTCCGGTCCTAGAGTCAAACCGGTGCACATTTTTTACATAAAATTTGCTACTTGTTCTTCTCAAGTTCTCAGATTTTTTCTACGTCTTACGGTTCGTGAGAAAAAATTCCAATTGGAGGTCTACATGTCTTGCAAATTTCGTGAAAATAAAAACTTTGTATTTCGTTCCAAATTTAATTTATTTCGATTAAGCCTGACGTACTGATTCAAAAAAGATATAAATACCCCTATGAGAAAATGCACCGTTTGGCCGGAAAATGGAAAAAACTGAAAATTTTTAATTCGATTTTTCCATTATTTTTGCCAAACTGTGGGTAGGGGATATAAAAAAAACACATATTTGGAATAAGTTAGACCTAGTGTATATATTAACATTAAAAAAACAATTTCCTAAAATTGGAATTTGCCCAAAAATGTTTAAAGGGGGTACCCTTGGATTTTTTTCAAAATTCAATAATCGGGCATATTGGTGTCAATTCCGGTCCTAGAGTCAAACCGGTGCACTTTTCCTACATAAAATTTGCTACTTGTTCTTCTCAAGTCCTCAGATTTTTTCTACGTCTTACGGTTCGTGAGAAAAAATTCCAATTGGAGGTCTACATGTCTTGCAAATTTCGTGAAAATAAAAACTTTGTATTTCGTTCCAAATTTAATTTATTTCGATTAAGCCTGACGTACTGATTCAAAAAAGATATACATACCCCTATGAGAAAATGCACCGTTTGGCTGGAAAATGGAAAAAACTATAATTTTTTGTAATATTTGTTCATCATTTAAACATCCTTTAATCCGATATATTGGCGTCAATTCCGGTCATAGAGTCAAACCGGTGCACATTTCTTACATAAAATTTGCTACTTGTTCTTCTCAAGTTCTCAGATTTTTGCTAGGTCTTACGGTTCGTGAGAAAAAAATCCAATTGGAGGTCTACATGTCTTGCAAATTTCGTGAAAATAAAAACTTTGTATTTCGTTCCAAATTTAATTTATTTCGATTAAGCCTGACGTACTGATTCAAAAAAATATACATACCCCTATGAGAAAATGCACCGTTTGGCCGGAAAATGGAAAAAACTATAATTTTTTGTAATATTTGTTCATCATTTAAACATCCTTTAATCCGATATATTGGCGTCAATTCCGGTCATAGAGTCAAACCGGTGCAAATTTCTTACATAAAATTTGCTACTTGTTCTTCTCAAGTTCTCAGATTTTTGCTAGGTCTTACGGTTCGTGAGAAAAAAATCCAATTGGAGGTCTACATGTCTTGCAAATTTCGTGAAAATAAAAACTTTGTATTTCGTTCCAAATTTAATTTATTTCGATTAAGCCTGACGTACTGATTCAAAAAAGAAATACATACCCCTATGAGAAAATGCACCGTTTGGCCGGAAAATGGAAAAAACTGAAAATTTTTAATTCGATTTTTCCATTATTTTTGCCAAACTGTGGGTAGGGGATAGAAAAAAAACACATATTTGGAATAAGTTAGACCTAGTGTATATATTAACATTAAAAAAACAATTTCCTAAAATTGGAATTTGCCCAAAAATGTTTAAAGGGGGTACCCTTGGATTTTTTTCAAAATTCAATAATCGGGCATATTGGTGTCAATTTCGGTCCTAGAGTCAAACCGGTGCACTTTTCCCACATAAAATTTGCTACTTGTTCTTCTCAAGTTCTCAGATTTTTTCTACGTCTTACGGTTCGTGAGAAAAAATTCCAATTGGAGGTCTACATGTCTTGCAAATTTCGTGAAAATAAAAACTTTGTATTTCGTTCCAAATTTAATTTATTTCGATTAAGCCTGACGTACTGATTCAAAAAAGATATACATACCCCTATGAGAAAATGCACCGTTTGGCCGGAAAATGGAAAAAACTATAATTTTTTGTAATATTTGTTCATCATTTAAACATCCTTTAATCGGATATATTGGCGTCAATTCCGGTCCTAGAGTCAAACCGGTGCACATTTCTTACATAAAATTTGCTACTTGTTCTTCTCAAGTTCTCAGATTTTTTCTACGTCTTACGGTTCGTGAGAAAAAATTCCAATTGGAGGTCTACATGTCTTGCAAATTTCGTGAAAATAAAAACTTTGTATTTTGTTCCAAATTTAATTTATTTCGATTAAGCCTGACGTACTGATTCAAAAAAGATATACATACCCCTATGAGAAAATGCACCGTTTGGCCGGAAAATGGAAAAAACTGAAAATTTTTAATTCGATTTTTCCATTATTTTTGCCAAACTGTGGGTAGGGGATATAAAAAAAACACATATTTGGAATAAGTTAGACCTAGTGTATATATTAACATTAAAAAAACAATTTCCTAAAATTGGAATTTGCCCAAAAATGTTTAAAGGGGGTACCCTTGGATTTTTTTCAAAATTCAATAATCGGGCATATTGGTGTCAATTCCGGTCCTAGAGTCAAACCGGTGCACTTTTCCTACATAAAATTTGCTACTTGTTCTTCTCAAGTCCTCAGATTTTTTCTACGTCTTACGGTTCGTGAGAAAAAATTCCAATTGGAGGTCTACATGTCTTGCAAATTTCGTGAAAATAAAAACTTTGTATTTCGTTCCAAATTTAATTTATTTCGATTAAGCCTGACGTACTGATTCAAAAAAGATATACATACCCCTATGAGAAAATGCACCGTTTGGCTGGAAAATGGAAAAAACTATAATTTTTTGTAATATTTGTTCATCATTTAAACATCCTTTAATCCGATATATTGGCGTCAATTCCGGTCATAGAGTCAAACCGGTGCACATTTCTTACATAAAATTTGCTACTTGTTCTTCTCAAGTTCTCAGATTTTTGCTAGGTCTTACGGTTCGTGAGAAAAAAATCCAATTGGAGGTCTACATGTCTTGCAAATTTCGTGAAAATAAAAACTTTGTATTTCGTTCCAAATTTAATTTATTTCGATTAAGCCTGACGTACTGATTCAAAAAAATATACATACCCCTATGAGAAAATGCACCGTTTGGCCGGAAAATGGAAAAAACTATAATTTTTTGTAATATTTGTTCATCATTTAAACATCCTTTAATCCGATATATTGGCGTCAATTCCGGTCATAGAGTCAAACCGGTGCAAATTTCTTACATAAAATTTGCTACTTGTTCTTCTCAAGTTCTCAGATTTTTGCTAGGTCTTACGGTTCGTGAGAAAAAAATCCAATTGGAGGTCTACATGTCTTGCAAATTTCGTGAAAATAAAAACTTTGTATTTCGTTCCAAATTTAATTTATTTCGATTAATCCTGACGTACTGATTCAAAAAAGATATACATACCCCTATGAGAAAATGCACCGTTTGGCCGGAAAATGGAAAAAACTGAAAATTTTTAATTCGATTTTTCCATTATTTTTGCCAAACTGTGGGTAGGGGATAGAAAAAAAACACATATTTGGAATAAGTTAGACCTAGTGTATATATTAACATTAAAAAAACAATTTCCTAAAATTGGAATTTGCCCAAAAATGTTTAAAGGGGGTACCCTTGGATTTTTTTCAAAATTCAATAATCGGGCATATTGGTGTCAATTTCGGTCCTAGAGTCAAACCGGTGCACTTTTCCCACATAAAATTTGCTACTTGTTCTTCTCAAGTTCTCAGATTTTTTCTACGTCTTACGGTTCGTGAGAAAAAATTCCAATTGGAGGTCTACATGTCTTGCAAATTTCGTGAAAATAAAAACTTTGTATTTCGTTCCAAATTTAATTTATTTCGATTAAGCCTGACGTACTGATTCAAAAAAGATATACATACCCCTATGAGAAAATGCACCGTTTGGCCGGAAAATGGAAAAAACTATAATTTTTTGTAATATTTGTTCATCATTTAAACATCCTTTAATCGGATATATTGGCGTCAATTCCGGTCCTAGAGTCAAACCGGTGCACATTTCTTACATAAAATTTGCTACTTGTTCTTCTCAAGTTCTCAGATTTTTTCTACGTCTTACGGTTCGTGAGAAAAAATTCCAATTGGAGGTCTACATGTCTTGCAAATTTCGTGAAAATAAAAACTTTGTATTTTGTTCCAAATTTAATTTATTTCGATTAAGCCTGACGTACTGATTCAAAAAAGATATACATACCCCTATGAGAAAATGCACCGTTTGGCCGGAAAATGGAAAAAACTGAAAATTTTTAATTCGATTTTTCCATTATTTTTGCCAAACTGTGGGTAGGGGATATAAAAAAAACACATATTTGGAATAAGTTAGACCTAGTGTATATATTAACATTAAAAAAACAATTTCCTAAAATTGGAATTTGCCCAAAAATGTTTAAAGGGGGTACCCTTGGATTTTTTTCAAAATTCAATAATCGGGCATATTGGTGTCAATTCCGGTCCTAGAGTCAAACCGGTGCACTTTTCCTACATAAAATTTGCTACTTGTTCTTCTCAAGTCCTCAGATTTTTTCTACGTCTTACGGTTCGTGAGAAAAAATTCCAATTGGAGGTCTACATGTCTTGCAAATTTCGTGAAAATAAAAACTTTGTATTTCGTTCCAAATTTAATTTATTTCGATTAAGCCTGACGTACTGATTCAAAAAAGATATACATACCCCTATGAGAAAATGCACCGTTTGGCTGGAAAATGGAAAAAACTATAATTTTTTGTAATATTTGTTCATCATTTAAACATCCTTTAATCCGATATATTGGCGTCAATTCCGGTCATAGAGTCAAACCGGTGCACATTTCTTACATAAAATTTGCTACTTGTTCTTCTCAAGTTCTCAGATTTTTGCTAGGTCTTACGGTTCGTGAGAAAAAAATCCAATTGGAGGTCTACATGTCTTGCAAATTTCGTGAAAATAAAAACTTTGTATTTCGTTCCAAATTTAATTTATTTCGATTAAGCCTGACGTACTGATTCAAAAAAATATACATACCCCTATGAGAAAATGCACCGTTTGGCCGGAAAATGGAAAAAACTATAATTTTTTGTAATATTTGTTCATCATTTAAACATCCTTTAATCGGATATATTGGCGTCAATTCCGGTCCTAGAGTCAAACCGGTGCACATTTCTTACATAAAATTTGCTACTTGTTCTTCTCAAGTTCTCAGATTTTTTCTACGTCTTACGGTTCGTGAGAAAAAATTCCAATTGGAGGTCTACATGTCTTGCAAATTTCGTGAAAATAAAAACTTTGTATTTCGTTCCAAATTTAATTTATTTCGATTAAGCCTGACGTACTGATTCAAAAAAGATATACATACCCCTATGAGAAAATGCACCGTTTGGCCGGAAAATGGAAAAAACTGAAAATTTTTAATTCGATTTTTCCATTATTTTTGCCAAACTGTGGGTAGGGGATAGAAAAAAAACACATATTTGGAATAAGTTAGACCTAGTGTATATATTAACATTAAAAAAACAATTTCCTAAAATTGGAATTTGCCCAAAAATGTTTAAAGGGGGTACCCTTGGATTTTTTTCAAAATTCAATAATCGGGCATATTGGTGTCAATTTCGGTCCTAGAGTCAAACCGGTGCACTTTTCCCACATAAAATTTGCTACTTGTTCTTCTCAAGTTCTCAGATTTTTTCTACGTCTTACGGTTCGTGAGAAAAAATTCCAATTGGAGGTCTACATGTCTTGCAAATTTCGTGAAAATAAAAACTTTGTATTTCGTTCCAAATTTAATTTATTTCGATTAAGCCTGACGTACTGATTCAAAAAAGATATACATACCCCTATGAGAAAATGCACCGTTTGGCCGGAAAATGGAAAAAACTATAATTTTTTGTAATATTTGTTCATCATTTAAACATCCTTTAATCGGATATATTGGCGTCAATTCCGGTCCTAGAGTCAAACCGGTGCACATTTCTTACATAAAATTTGCTACTTGTTCTTCTCAAGTTCTCAGATTTTTTCTACGTCTTACGGTTCGTGAGAAAAAATTCCAATTGGAGGTCTACATGTCTTGCAAATTTCGTGAAAATAAAAACTTTGTATTTTGTTCCAAATTTAATTTATTTCGATTAAGCCTGACGTACTGATTCAAAAAAGATATACATACCCCTATGAGAAAATGCACCGTTTGGCCGGAAAATGGAAAAAACTGAAAATTTTTAATTCGATTTTTCCATTATTTTTGCCAAACTGTGGGTAGGGGATATAAAAAAAACACATATTTGGAATAAGTTAGACCTAGTGTATATATTAACATTAAAAAAACAATTTCCTAAAATTGGAATTTGCCCAAAAATGTTTAAAGGGGGTACCCTTGGATTTTTTTCAAAATTCAATAATCGGGCATATTGGTGTCAATTTCGGTCCTAGAGTCAAACCGGTGCACTTTTCCCACATAAAATTTGCTACTTGTTCTTCTCAAGTTCTCAGATTTTTTCTACGTCTTACGGTTCGTGAGAAAAAATTCCAATTGGAGGTCTACATGTCTTGCAAATTTCGTGAAAATAAAAACTTTGTATTTCGTTCCAAATTTAATTTATTTCGATTAAGCCTGACGTACTGATTCAAAAAAGATATACATACCCCTATGAGAAAATGCACCGTTTGGCCGGAAAATGGAAAAAACTATAATTTTTTGTAATATTTGTTCATCATTTAAACATCCTTTAATCGGATATATTGGCGTCAATTCCGGTCCTAGAGTCAAACCGGTGCACATTTCTTACATAAAATTTGCTACTTGTTCTTCTCAAGTTCTCAGATTTTTTCTACGTCTTACGGTTCGTGAGAAAAAATTCCAATTGGAGGTCTACATGTCTTGCAAATTTCGTGAAAATAAAAACTTTGTATTTTGTTCCAAATTTAATTTATTTCGATTAAGCCTGACGTACTGATTCAAAAAAGATATACATACCCCTATGAGAAAATGCACCGTTTGGCCGGAAAATGGAAAAAACTGAAAATTTTTAATTCGATTTTTCCATTATTTTTGCCAAACTGTGGGTAGGGGATATAAAAAAAACACATATTTGGAATAAGTTAGACCTAGTGTATATATTAACATTAAAAAAACAATTTCCTAAAATTGGAATTTGCCCAAAAATGTTTAAAGGGGGTACCCTTGGATTTTTTTCAAAATTCAATAATCGGGCATATTGGTGTCAATTCCGGTCCTAGAGTCAAACCGGTGCACTTTTCCTACATAAAATTTGCTACTTGTTCTTCTCAAGTCCTCAGATTTTTTCTACGTCTTACGGTTCGTGAGAAAAAATTCCAATTGGAGGTCTACATGTCTTGCAAATTTCGTGAAAATAAAAACTTTGTATTTCGTTCCAAATTTAATTTATTTCGATTAAGCCTGACGTACTGATTCAAAAAAGATATACATACCCCTATGAGAAAATGCACCGTTTGGCTGGAAAATGGAAAAAACTATAATTTTTTGTAATATTTGTTCATCATTTAAACATCCTTTAATCCGATATATTGGCGTCAATTCCGGTCATAGAGTCAAACCGGTGCACATTTCTTACATAAAATTTGCTACTTGTTCTTCTCAAGTTCTCAGATTTTTGCTAGGTCTTACGGTTCGTGAGAAAAAAATCCAATTGGAGGTCTACATGTCTTGCAAATTTCGTGAAAATAAAAACTTTGTATTTCGTTCCAAATTTAATTTATTTCGATTAAGCCTGACGTACTGATTCAAAAAAATATACATACCCCTATGAGAAAATGCACCGTTTGGCCGGAAAATGGAAAAAACTATAATTTTTTGTAATATTTGTTCATCATTTAAACATCCTTTAATCGGATATATTGGCGTCAATTCCGGTCCTAGAGTCAAACCGGTGCACATTTCTTACATAAAATTTGCTACTTGTTCTTCTCAAGTTCTCAGATTTTTTCTACGTCTTACGGTTCGTGAGAAAAAATTCCAATTGGAGGTCTACATGTCTTGCAAATTTCGTGAAAATAAAAACTTTGTATTTCGTTCCAAATTTAATTTATTTCGATTAAGCCTGACGTACTGATTCAAAAAAGATATACATACCCCTATGAGAAAATGCACCGTTTGGCCGGAAAATGGAAAAAACTGAAAATTTTTAATTCGATTTTTCCATTATTTTTGCCAAACTGTGGGTAGGGGATAGAAAAAAAACACATATTTGGAATAAGTTAGACCTAGTGTATATATTAACATTAAAAAAACAATTTCCTAAAATTGGAATTTGCCCAAAAATGTTTAAAGGGGGTACCCTTGGATTTTTTTCAAAATTCAATAATCGGGCATATTGGTGTCAATTTCGGTCCTAGAGTCAAACCGGTGCACTTTTCCCACATAAAATTTGCTACTTGTTCTTCTCAAGTTCTCAGATTTTTTCTACGTCTTACGGTTCGTGAGAAAAAATTCCAATTGGAGGTCTACATGTCTTGCAAATTTCGTGAAAATAAAAACTTTGTATTTCGTTCCAAATTTAATTTATTTCGATTAAGCCTGACGTACTGATTCAAAAAAGATATACATACCCCTATGAGAAAATGCACCGTTTGGCCGGAAAATGGAAAAAACTATAATTTTTTGTAATATTTGTTCATCATTTAAACATCCTTTAATCGGATATATTGGCGTCAATTCCGGTCCTAGAGTCAAACCGGTGCACATTTCTTACATAAAATTTGCTACTTGTTCTTCTCAAGTTCTCAGATTTTTTCTACGTCTTACGGTTCGTGAGAAAAAATTCCAATTGGAGGTCTACATGTCTTGCAAATTTCGTGAAAATAAAAACTTTGTATTTTGTTCCAAATTTAATTTATTTCGATTAAGCCTGACGTACTGATTCAAAAAAGATATACATACCCCTATGAGAAAATGCACCGTTTGGCCGGAAAATGGAAAAAACTGAAAATTTTTAATTCGATTTTTCCATTATTTTTGCCAAACTGTGGGTAGGGGATATAAAAAAAACACATATTTGGAATAAGTTAGACCTAGTGTATATATTAACATTAAAAAAACAATTTCCTAAAATTGGAATTTGCCCAAAAATGTTTAAAGGGGGTACCCTTGGATTTTTTTCAAAATTCAATAATCGGGCATATTGGTGTCAATTCCGGTCCTAGAGTCAAACCGGTGCACTTTTCCTACATAAAATTTGCTACTTGTTCTTCTCAAGTCCTCAGATTTTTTCTACGTCTTACGGTTCGTGAGAAAAAATTCCAATTGGAGGTCTACATGTCTTGCAAATTTCGTGAAAATAAAAACTTTGTATTTCGTTCCAAATTTAATTTATTTCGATTAAGCCTGACGTACTGATTCAAAAAAGATATACATACCCCTATGAGAAAATGCACCGTTTGGCTGGAAAATGGAAAAAACTATAATTTTTTGTAATATTTGTTCATCATTTAAACATCCTTTAATCCGATATATTGGCGTCAATTCCGGTCATAGAGTCAAACCGGTGCACATTTCTTACATAAAATTTGCTACTTGTTCTTCTCAAGTTCTCAGATTTTTGCTAGGTCTTACGGTTCGTGAGAAAAAAATCCAATTGGAGGTCTACATGTCTTGCAAATTTCGTGAAAATAAAAACTTTGTATTTCGTTCCAAATTTAATTTATTTCGATTAAGCCTGACGTACTGATTCAAAAAAATATACATACCCCTATGAGAAAATGCACCGTTTGGCCGGAAAATGGAAAAAACTATAATTTTTTGTAATATTTGTTCATCATTTAAACATCCTTTAATCCGATATATTGGCGTCAATTCCGGTCATAGAGTCAAACCGGTGCAAATTTCTTACATAAAATTTGCTACTTGTTCTTCTCAAGTTCTCAGATTTTTGCTAGGTCTTACGGTTCGTGAGAAAAAAATCCAATTGGAGGTCTACATGTCTTGCAAATTTCGTGAAAATAAAAACTTTGTATTTCGTTCCAAATTTAATTTATTTCGATTAAGCCTGACGTACTGATTCAAAAAAGATATACATACCCCTATGAGAAAATGCACCGTTTGGCCGGAAAATGGAAAAAACTGAAAATTTTTAATTCGATTTTTCCATTATTTTTGCCAAACTGTGGGTAGGGGATAGAAAAAAAACACATATTTGGAATAAGTTAGACCTAGTGTATATATTAACATTAAAAAAACAATTTCCTAAAATTGGAATTTGCCCAAAAATGTTTAAAGGGGGTACCCTTGGATTTTTTTCAAAATTCAATAATCGGGCATATTGGTGTCAATTTCGGTCCTAGAGTCAAACCGGTGCACTTTTCCCACATAAAATTTGCTACTTGTTCTTCTCAAGTTCTCAGATTTTTTCTACGTCTTACGGTTCGTGAGAAAAAATTCCAATTGGAGGTCTACATGTCTTGCAAATTTCGTGAAAATAAAAACTTTGTATTTCGTTCCAAATTTAATTTATTTCGATTAAGCCTGACGTACTGATTCAAAAAAGATATACATACCCCTATGAGAAAATGCACCGTTTGGCCGGAAAATGGAAAAAACTATAATTTTTTGTAATATTTGTTCATCATTTAAACATCCTTTAATCGGATATATTGGCGTCAATTCCGGTCCTAGAGTCAAACCGGTGCACATTTCTTACATAAAATTTGCTACTTGTTCTTCTCAAGTTCTCAGATTTTTTCTACGTCTTACGGTTCGTGAGAAAAAATTCCAATTGGAGGTCTACATGTCTTGCAAATTTCGTGAAAATAAAAACTTTGTATTTTGTTCCAAATTTAATTTATTTCGATTAAGCCTGACGTACTGATTCAAAAAAGATATACATACCCCTATGAGAAAATGCACCGTTTGGCCGGAAAATGGAAAAAACTGAAAATTTTTAATTCGATTTTTCCATTATTTTTGCCAAACTGTGGGTAGGGGATATAAAAAAAACACATATTTGGAATAAGTTAGACCTAGTGTATATATTAACATTAAAAAAACAATTTCCTAAAATTGGAATTTGCCCAAAAATGTTTAAAGGGGGTACCCTTGGATTTTTTTCAAAATTCAATAATCGGGCATATTGGTGTCAATTCCGGTCCTAGAGTCAAACCGGTGCACTTTTCCTACATAAAATTTGCTACTTGTTCTTCTCAAGTCCTCAGATTTTTTCTACGTCTTACGGTTCGTGAGAAAAAATTCCAATTGGAGGTCTACATGTCTTGCAAATTTCGTGAAAATAAAAACTTTGTATTTCGTTCCAAATTTAATTTATTTCGATTAAGCCTGACGTACTGATTCAAAAAAGATATACATACCCCTATGAGAAAATGCACCGTTTGGCTGGAAAATGGAAAAAACTATAATTTTTTGTAATATTTGTTCATCATTTAAGCATCCTTTAATCCGATATATTGGCGTCAATTCCGGTCATAGAGTCAAACCGGTGCACATTTCTTACATAAAATTTGCTACTTGTTCTTCTCAAGTTCTCAGATTTTTGCTAGGTCTTACGGTTCGTGAGAAAAAAATCCAATTGGAGGTCTACATGTCTTGCAAATTTCGTGAAAATAAAAACTTTGTATTTCGTTCCAAATTTAATTTATTTCGATTAAGCCTGACGTACTGATTCAAAAAAATATACATACCCCTATGAGAAAATGCACCGTTTGGCCGGAAAATGGAAAAAACTATAATTTTTTGTAATATTTGTTCATCATTTAAACATCCTTTAATCGGATATATTGGCGTCAATTCCGGTCCTAGAGTCAAACCGGTGCACATTTCCTACATAAAATTTGCTACTTGTTCTTCTCAAGTTCTCAGATTTTTTCTACGTCTTACGGTTCGTGAGAAAAAATTCCAATTGGAGGTCTACATGTCTTGCAAATTTCGTGAAAATAAAAACTTTGTATTTCGTTCCAAATTTAATTTATTTCGATTAAGCCTGACGTACTGATTCAAAAAAGATATACATACCCCTATGAGAAAATGCACCGTTTGGCCGGAAAATGGAAAAAACTGAAAATTTTTAATTCGATTTTTCCATTATTTTTGCCAAACTGTGGGTAGGGGATATAAAAAAAACACATATTTGGAATAAGTTAGACCTAGTGTATATATTAACATTAAAAAAACAATTTCCTAAAATTGGAATTTGCCCAAAAATGTTTAAAGGGGGTACCCTTGGATTTTTTTCAAAATTCAATAATCGGGCATATTGGTGTCAATTCCGGTCCTAGAGTCAAACCGGTGCACTTTTCCTACATAAAATTTGCTACTTGTTCTTCTCAAGTCCTCAGATTTTTTCTACGTCTTACGGTTCGTGAGAAAAAATTCCAATTGGAGGTCTACATGTCTTGCAAATTTCGTGAAAATAAAAACTTTGTATTTCGTTCCAAATTTAATTTATTTCGATTAAGCCTGACGTACTGATTCAAAAAAGATATACATACCCCTATGAGAAAATGCACCGTTTGGCTGGAAAATGGAAAAAACTATAATTTTTTGTAATATTTGTTCATCATTTAAACATCCTTTAATCCGATATATTGGCGTCAATTCCGGTCATAGAGTCAAACCGGTGCACATTTCTTACATAAAATTTGCTACTTGTTCTTCTCAAGTTCTCAGATTTTTGCTAGGTCTTACGGTTCGTGAGAAAAAAATCCAATTGGAGGTCTACATGTCTTGCAAATTTCGTGAAAATAAAAACTTTGTATTTCGTTCCAAATTTAATTTATTTCGATTAAGCCTGACGTACTGATTCAAAAAAATATACATACCCCTATGAGAAAATGCACCGTTTGGCCGGAAAATGGAAAAAACTATAATTTTTTGTAATATTTGTTCATCATTTAAACATCCTTTAATCGGATATATTGGCGTCAATTCCGGTCCTAGAGTCAAACCGGTGCACATTTCTTACATAAAATTTGCTACTTGTTCTTCTCAAGTTCTCAGATTTTTTCTACGTCTTACGGTTCGTGAGAAAAAATTCCAATTGGAGGTCTACATGTCTTGCAAATTTCGTGAAAATAAAAACTTTGTATTTCGTTCCAAATTTAATTTATTTCGATTAAGCCTGACGTACTGATTCAAAAAAGATATACATACCCCTATGAGAAAATGCACCGTTTGGCCGGAAAATGGAAAAAACTGAAAATTTTTAATTCGATTTTTCCATTATTTTTGCCAAACTGTGGGTAGGGGATATAAAAAAAACACATATTTGGAATAAGTTAGACCTAGTGTATATATTAACATTAAAAAAACAATTTCCTAAAATTGGAATTTGCCCAAAAATGTTTAAAGGGGGTACCCTTGGATTTTTTTCAAAATTCAATAATCGGGCATATTGGTGTCAATTCCGGTCCTAGAGTCAAACCGGTGCACTTTTCCTACATAAAATTTGCTACTTGTTCTTCTCAAGTCCTCAGATTTTTTCTACGTCTTACGGTTCGTGAGAAAAAATTCCAATTGGAGGTCTACATGTCTTGCAAATTTCGTGAAAATAAAAACTTTGTATTTCGTTCCAAATTTAATTTATTTCGATTAAGCCTGACGTACTGATTCAAAAAAGATATACATACCCCTATGAGAAAATGCACCGTTTGGCTGGAAAATGGAAAAAACTATAATTTTTTGTAATATTTGTTCATCATTTAAACATCCTTTAATCCGATATATTGGCGTCAATTCCGGTCATAGAGTCAAACCGGTGCACATTTCTTACATAAAATTTGCTACTTGTTCTTCTCAAGTTCTCAGATTTTTGCTAGGTCTTACGGTTCGTGAGAAAAAAATCCAATTGGAGGTCTACATGTCTTGCAAATTTCGTGAAAATAAAAACTTTGTATTTCGTTCCAAATTTAATTTATTTCGATTAAGCCTGACGTACTGATTCAAAAAAATATACATACCCCTATGAGAAAATGCACCGTTTGGCCGGAAAATGGAAAAAACTATAATTTTTTGTAATATTTGTTCATCATTTAAACATCCTTTAATCGGATATATTGGCGTCAATTCCGGTCCTAGAGTCAAACCGGTGCACATTTCCTACATAAAATTTGCTACTTGTTCTTCTCAAGTTCTCAGATTTTTTCTACGTCTTACGGTTCGTGAGAAAAAATTCCAATTGGAGGTCTACATGTCTTGCAAATTTCGTGAAAATAAAAACTTTGTATTTCGTTCCAAATTTAATTTATTTCGATTAAGCCTGACGTACTGATTCAAAAAAGATATACATACCCCTATGAGAAAATGCACCGTTTGGCCGGAAAATGGAAAAAACTGAAAATTTTTAATTCGATTTTTCCATTATTTTTGCCAAACTGTGGGTAGGGGATATAAAAAAAACACATATTTGGAATAAGTTAGACCTAGTGTATATATTAACATTAAAAAAACAATTTCCTAAAATTGGAATTTGCCCAAAAATGTTTAAAGGGGGTACCCTTGGATTTTTTTCAAAATTCAATAATCGGGCATATTGGTGTCAATTCCGGTCCTAGAGTCAAACCGGTGCACTTTTCCTACATAAAATTTGCTACTTGTTCTTCTCAAGTCCTCAGATTTTTTCTACGTCTTACGGTTCGTGAGAAAAAATTCCAATTGGAGGTCTACATGTCTTGCAAATTTCGTGAAAATAAAAACTTTGTATTTCGTTCCAAATTTAATTTATTTCGATTAAGCCTGACGTACTGATTCAAAAAAGATATACATACCCCTATGAGAAAATGCACCGTTTGGCTGGAAAATGGAAAAAACTATAATTTTTTGTAATATTTGTTCATCATTTAAACATCCTTTAATCCGATATATTGGCGTCAATTCCGGTCATAGACTCAAACCGGTGCACATTTCTTACATAAAATTTGCTACTTGTTCTTCTCAAGTTCTCAGATTTTTGCTAGGTCTTACGGTTCGTGAGAAAAAAATCCAATTGGAGGTCTACATGTCTTGCAAATTTCGTGAAAATAAAAACTTTGTATTTCGTTCCAAATTTAATTTATTTCGATTAAGCCTGACGTACTGATTCAAAAAAATATACATACCCCTATGAGAAAATGCACCGTTTGGCCGGAAAATGGAAAAAACTATAATTTTTTGTAATATTTGTTCATCATTTAAACATCCTTTAATCGGATATATTGGCGTCAATTCCGGTCCTAGAGTCAAACCGGTGCACATTTCTTACATAAAATTTGCTACTTGTTCTTCTCAAGTTCTCAGATTTTTTCTACGTCTTACGGTTCGTGAGAAAAAATTCCAATTGGAGGTCTACATGTCTTGCAAATTTCGTGAAAATAAAAACTTTGTATTTCGTTCCAAATTTAATTTATTTCGATTAAGCCTGACGTACTGATTCAAAAAAGATATACATACCCCTATGAGAAAATGCACCGTTTGGCCGGAAAATGGAAAAAACTATAATTTTTTGTAATATTTGTTCATCATTTAAACATCCTTTAATCGGATATATTGCGTCAATTCCGGTCCTAGAGTCAAACCGGTGCACATTTCTTACATAAAATTTGCTACTTGTTCTTCTCAAGTTCTCAGATTTTTTCTACGTCTTACGGTTCGTGAGAAAAAATTCCAATTGGAGGTCTACATGTCTTGCAAATTTCGTGAAAATAAAAACTTTGTATTTCGTTCCAAATTTAATTTATTTCGATTAAGCCTGACGTACTGATTCAAAAAAGATATACATACCCCTATGAGAAAATGCACCGTTTGGCTGAAAATGGAAAAAACTATAATTTTTTGTAATATTTGTTCATCATTTAAACATCCTTTAATCGATATATTGGCGTCAATTCCGGTCATAGAGTCAAACCGGTGCACATTTCTTACATAAAATTTGCTACTTGTTCTTCTCAAGTTCTCAGATTTTTGTTAGGTCATACGGTTCGTGAGAAAAAAATCCAATTGGAGGTCTACATGTCTTGCAAATTTCGTGAAAATAAAAACTTTGTATTTTGTTCCAAATTTAATTTATTTCGATTAAGCCTGACGTACTGATTCAAAAAAGATATACATACCCCTATGAGAAAATGCACCGTTTGGCCGGAAAATGGAAAAAACTGAAAATTTTTATTTCGATTTTTCCATTATTTTTGCCAAACTGTGGGTAGGGGATATAAAAAAAACACATATTTGGAATAAGTTAGACCTAGTGTATATATTAACATTAAAAAAACAATTTCCTAAAATTGGAATTTGCCCAAAAATGTTTAAAGGGGGTACCCTTGGATTTTTTTCAAAATTCAATAATCGGGCATATTGGTGTCAATTCCGGTCCTAGAGTCAAACCGGTGCACTTTTCCTACATAAAATTTGCTACTTGTTCTTCTCAAGTCCTCAGATTTTTTCTACGTCTTACGGTTCGTGAGAAAAAATTCCAATTGGAGGTCTACATGTCTTGCAAATTTCGTGAAAATAAAAACTTTGTATTTCGTTCCAAATTTAATTTATTTCGATTAAGCCTGACGTACTGATTCAAAAAAGATATACATACCCCTATGAGAAAATGCACCGTTTGGCTGGAAAATGGAAAAAACTATAATTTTTTGTAATATTTGTTCATCATTTAAACATCCTTTAATCCGATATATTGGCGTCAATTCGGTCATAGAGTCAAACCGGTGCACATTTCTTACATAAAATTTTTTACTTGTTCTTCTCAAGTTCTCAGATTTTTGCTAGGTCTTACGGTTCGTGAGAAAAAAATCCAATTGGAGGTCTACATGTCTTGCAAATTTCGTGAAAATAAAAACTTTGTATTTCGTTCCAAATTTAATTTATTTCGATTAAGCCTGACGTACTGATTCAAAAAAATATACATACCCCTATGAGAAAATGCACCGTTTGGCCGGAAAATGGAAAAAACTATAATTTTTTGTAATATTTGTTCATCATTTAAACATCCTTTAATCGGATATATTGGCGTCAATTCCGGTCCTAGAGTCAAACCGGTGCACATTTCTTACATAAAATTTGCTACTTGTTCTTCTCAAGTTCTCAGATTTTTTCTACGTCTTACGGTTCGTGAGAAAAAATTCCAATTGGAGGTCTACATGTCTTGCAAATTTCGTGAAAATAAAAACTTTGTATTTCGTTCCAAATTTAATTTATTTCGATTAAGCCTGACGTACTGATTCAAAAAGATATACATACCCCTATGAGAAAATGCACCGTTTGGCCGGAAAATGGAAAAAACTGAAAATTTTTAATTCGATTTTTCCATTATTTTTGCCAAACTGTGGGTAGGGGATATAAAAAAAACACATATTTGGAATAAGTTAGACCTAGTGTATATATTAACATTAAAAAAACAATTTCCTAAAATTGGAATTTGCCCAAAAATGTTTAAAGGGGTACCCTTGGATTTTTTCAAAATTCAATAATCGGGCATATTGGTGTCAATTCCGGTCCTAGAGTCAAACCGGTGCACTTTTCCTACATAAAATTTGCTACTTGTTCTTCTCAAGTCCTCAGATTTTTTCTACGTCTTACGGTTCGTGAGAAAAAATTCCAATTGGAGGTCTACATGTCTTGCAAATTTCGTGAAAATAAAAACTTTGTATTTCGTTCCAAATTTAATTTATTTCGATTAAGCCTGACGTACTGATTCAAAAAAGATATACATACCCCTATGAGAAAATGCACCGTTTGGCTGGAAAATGGAAAAAACTATAATTTTTTGTAATATTTGTTCATCATTTAAACATCCTTTAATCCGATATATTGGCGTCAATTCCGGTCATAGAGTCAAACCGGTGCACATTTCTTACATAAAATTTGCTACTTGTTCTTCTCAAGTTCTCAGATTTTTGCTAGGTCTTACGGTTCGTGAGAAAAAAATCCAATTGGAGGTCTACATGTCTTGCAAATTTCGTGAAAATAAAAACTTTGTATTTCGTTCCAAATTTAATTTATTTCGATTAAGCCTGACGTACTGATTCAAAAAAATATACATACCCCTATGAGAAAATGCACCGTTTGGCCGGAAAATGGAAAAAACTATAATTTTTTGTAATATTTGTTCATCATTTAAACATCCTTTAATCGGATATATTGGCGTCAATTCCGGTCCTAGAGTCAAACCGGTGCACATTTCTTACATAAAATTTGCTACTTGTTCTTCTCAAGTTCTCAGATTTTTTCTACGTCTTACGGTTCGTGAGAAAAAATTCCAATTGGAGGTCTACATGTCTTGCAAATTTCGTGAAAATAAAAACTTTGTATTTCGTTCCAAATTTAATTTATTTCGATTAAGCCTGACGTACTGATTCAAAAAAGATATACATACCCCTATGAGAAAATGCACCGTTTGGCCGGAAAATGGAAAAAACTATAATTTTTTGTAATATTTGTTCATCATTTAAACATCCTTTAATCGGATATATTGGCGTCAATTCCGGTCCTAGAGTCAAACCGGTGCACATTTCTTACATAAAATTTGCTACTTGTTCTTCTCAAGTTCTCAGATTTTTTCTACGTCTTACGGTTCGTGAGAAAAAAATCCAATTGGAGGTCTACATGTCTTGCAAATTTCGTGAAAATAAAAACTTTGTATTTCGTTCCAAATTTAATTTATTTCGATTAAGCCTGACGTACTGATTCAAAAAAATATACATACCCCTATGAGAAAATGCACCGTTTGGCCGGAAAATGGAAAAAACTATAATTTTTTGTAATATTTGTTCATCATTTAAACATCCTTTAATCCGATATATTGGCGTCAATTCCGGTCATAGAGTCAAACCGGTGCACATTTCTTACATAAAATTTGCTACTTGTTCTTCTCAAGTTCTCAGATTTTTGTTAGGTCATACGGTTCGTGAGAAAAAAATCCAATTGGAGGTCTACATGTCTTGCAAATTTCGTGAAAATAAAAACTTTGTATTTCGTTCCAAATTTAATTTATTTCGATTAAGCCTGACGTACTGATTCAAAAAAATATACATACCCCTATGAGAAAATGCACCGTTTGGCCGGAAAATGGAAAAAACTATAATTTTTTGTAATATTTGTTCATCATTTAAACATCCTTTAATCGGATATATTGGCGTCAATTCCGGTCCTAGAGTCAAACCGGTGCACATTTCTTACATAAAATTTGCTACTTGTTCTTCTCAAGTTCTCAGATTTTTTCTACGTCTTACGGTTCGTGAGAAAAAATTCCAATTGGAGGTCTACATGTCTTGCAAATTTCGTGAAAATAAAAACTTTGTATTTCGTTCCAAATTTAATTTATTTCGATTAAGCCTGACGTACTGATTCAAAAAAGATATACATACCCCTATGAGAAAATGCACCGTTTGGCCGGAAAATGGAAAAAACTATAATTTTTTGTAATATTTGTTCATCATTTAAACATCCTTTAATCGGATATATTGGCGTCAATTCCGGTCCTAGAGTCAAACCGGTGCACATTTCTTACATAAAATTTGCTACTTGTTCTTCTCAAGTTCTCAGATTTTTTCTACGTCTTACGGTTCGTGAGAAAAAATTCCAATTGGAGGTCTACATGTCTTGCAAATTTCGTGAAAATAAAAACTTTGTATTTCGTTCCAAATTTAATTTATTTCGATTAAGCCTGACGTACTGATTCAAAAAAAATATACATACCCCCATGAGAAAATGCACCGTTTGGCCGGAAAATGGAAAAAACTATAATTTTTTGTAATATTTGTTCATCATTTAAACATCCTTTAATCGGATATATTGGCGTCAATTCCGGTCCTAGAGTCAAACCGGTGCACATTTCTTACATAAAATTTGCTACTTGTTCTTCTCAAGTTCTCAGATTTTTCTACGTCTTACGGTTCGTGAGAAAAAATTCCAATTGGAGGTCTACATGTCTTGCAAATTCGTGAAAATAAAAACTTTGTATTTCGTTCCAAATTTAATTTATTTCGATTAAGCCTGACGTACTGATTCAAAAAAGATATACATACCCCTATGATAAAATGCACCGTTTGGCCGGAAAATGGAAAAAACTATAATTTTTTGTAATATTTGTTCATCATTTAAACATCCTTTAATCGGATATATTGGCGTCAATTCCGGTCCTAGAGTCAAACCGGTGCACATTTCTTACATAAAATTTGCTACTTGTTCTTCTCAAGTTCTCAGATTTTTTCTACGTCTTACGGTTCGTGAGAAAAAATTCCAATTGGAGGTCTACATGTCTTGCAAATTTCGTGAAAATAAAAACTTTGTATTTCGTTCCAAATTTAATTTATTTCGATTAAGCCTGACGTACTGATTCAAAAAAGATATACATACCCCTATGAGAAAATGCACCGTTTGGCCGGAAAATGGAAAAAACTGAAAATTTTTAATTCGATTTTTCCATTATTTTTGCCAAACTGTGGGTAGGGGATAGAAAAAAAACACATATTTGGAATAAGTTAGACCTAGTGTATATATTAACATTAAAAAAACAATTTCCTAAAATTGAATTTGCCCAAAAATGTTTAAAGGGGGTACCCTTGGATTTTTTTCAAAATTCAATAATCGGGCATATTGGTGTCAATTCCGGTCCTAGAGTCAAACCGGTGCACTTTTCCTACATAAAATTTGCTACTTGTTCTTCTCAAGTCCTCAGATTTTTTCTACGTCTTACGGTTCGTGAGAAAAAATTCCAATTGGAGGTCTACATGTCTTGCAAATTTCGTGAAAATAAAAACTTTGTATTTCGTTCCAAATTTAATTTATTTCGATTAAGCCTGACGTACTGATTCAAAAAAGATATACATACCCCTATGAGAAAATGCACCGTTTGGCTGGAAAATGGAAAAAACTATAATTTTTTGTAATATTTGTTCATCATTTAAACATCCTTTAATCCGATATATTGGCGTCAATTCCGGTCATAGAGTCAAACCGGTGCACATTTCTTACATAAAATTTGCTACTTGTTCTTCTCAAGTTCTCAGATTTTTGCTAGGTCTTACGGTTCGTGAGAAAAAAATCCAATTGGAGGTCTACATGTCTTGCAAATTTCGTGAAAATAAAAACTTTGTATTTCGTTCCAAATTTAATTTATTTCGATTAAGCCTGACGTACTGATTCAAAAAAATATACATACCCCTATGAGAAAATGCACCGTTTGGCCGGAAAATGGAAAAAACTATAATTTTTTGTAATATTTGTTCATCATTTAAACATCCTTTAATCGGATATATTGGCGTCAATTCCGGTCCTAGAGTCAAACCGGTGCACATTTCTTACATAAAATTTGCTACTTGTTCTTCTCAAGTTCTCAGATTTTTTCTACGTCTTACGGTTCGTGAGAAAAAATTCCAATTGGAGGTCTACATGTCTTGCAAATTTCGTGAAAATAAAAACTTTGTATTTCGTTCCAAATTTAATTTATTTCGATTAAGCCTGACGTACTGATTCAAAAAAGATATACATACCCCTATGAGAAAATGCACCGTTTGGCCGGAAAATGGAAAAAACTATAATTTTTTGTAATATTTGTTCATCATTTAAACATCCTTTAATCGGATATATTGGCGTCAATTCCGGTCCTAGAGTCAAACCGGTGCACATTTCTTACATAAAATTTGCTACTTGTTCTTCTCAAGTTCTCAGATTTTTTCTACGTCTTACGGTTCGTGAGAAAAAATTCCAATTGGAGGTCTACATGTCTTGCAAATTTCGTGAAAATAAAAACTTTGTATTTCGTTCCAAATTTAATTTATTTCGATTAAGCCTGACGTACTGATTCAAAAAAGATATACATACCCCTATGAGAAAATGCACCGTTTGGCCGGAAAATGGAAAAAACTGAAAATTTTTAATTCGATTTTTCCATTATTTTTGCCAAACTGTGGGTAGGGGATAGAAAAAAAACACATATTTGGAATAAGTTAGACCTAGTGTATATATTAACATTAAAAAAACAATTTCCTAAAATTGGAATTTGCCCAAAAATGTTTAAAGGGGGTACCCTTGGATTTTTTTCAAAATTCAATAATCGGGCATATTGGTGTCAATTCCGGTCCTAGAGTCAAACCGGTGCACTTTTCCTACATAAAATTTGCTACTTGTTCTTCTCAAGTTCTCAGATTTTTTCTACGTCTTACGGTTCGTGAGAAAAAATTCCAATTGGAGGTCTACATGTCTTGCAAATTTCGTGAAAATAAAAACTTTGTATTTCGTTCCAAATTTAATTTATTTCGATTAAGCCTGACGTACTGATTCAAAAAAGATATACATACCCCTATGAGAAAATGCACCGTTTAGCCGGAAAATGATAAAAACTATAATTTTTTGTAATATTTGTTCATCATTTAAACATCCTTTAATCGGATATATTGGCGTCAATTCCGGTCATAGAGTCAAACCGGTGCACATTTCTTACATAAAATTTGCTACTTGTTCTTCTCAAGTTCTCAGATTTTTGCTAGGTCTTACGGTTCGTGAGAAAAAAATCCAATTGGAGGTCTACATGTCTTGCAAATTTCGTGAAAATAAAAACTTTGTATTTCGTTCCAAATTTAATTTATTTCGATTAAGCCTGACGTACTGATTCAAAAAAGATATACATACCCCTATGAGAAAATGCACCGTTTGGCCGGAAAATGGAAAAAACTGAAAATTTTTAATTCGATTTTTCCATTATTTTTGCCAAACTGTGGGTAGGGGATAGAAAAAAAACACATATTTGGAATAAGTTAGACCTAGTGTATATATTAACATTAAAAAAAACAATTTCCTAAAATTGGAATTTGCCCAAAAATGTTAAAGGGGGTACCCTTGGATTTTTTTCAAAATTCAATAATCGGGCATATTGGTGTCAATTTCGGTCCTAGAGTCAAACCGGTGCACTTTTCCCACATAAAATTTGCTACTTGTTCTTCTCAAGTTCTCAGATTTTTTCTACGTCTTACGGTTCGTGAGAAAAAATTCCAATTGGAGGTCTACATGTCTTGCAAATTTCGTGAAAATAAAAACTTTGTATTTCGTTCCAAATTTAATTTATTTCGATTAAGCCTGACGTACTGATTCAAAAAAGATATACATACCCCTATGAGAAAATGCACCGTTTGGCCGGAAAATGGAAAAAACTATAATTTTTTGTAATATTTGTTCATCATTTAAACATCCTTTAATCGGATATATTGGCGTCAATTCCGGTCCTAGAGTCAAACCGGTGCACATTTCTTACATAAAATTTGCTACTTGTTCTTCTCAAGTTCTCAGATTTTTTCTACGTCTTACGGTTCGTGAGAAAAAATTCCAATTGGAGGTCTACATGTCTTGCAAATTTCGTGAAAATAAAAACTTTGTATTTCGTTCCAAATTTAATTTATTTCGATTAAGCCTGACGTACTGATTCAAAAAAGATATACATACCCCTATGAGAAAATGCACCGTTTGGCTGGAAAATGGAAAAAACTGAAAATTTTAATTCGATTTTTCCATTATTTTTGCCAAACTGTGGGTAGGGATAGAAAAAAAACACATATTTGGAATAAGTTAGACCTAGTGTATATATTAACATTAAAAAAACAATTTCCTAAAATTGGAATTTGCCCAAAAATGTTTAAAGGGGGTACCCTTGGATTTTTTTCAAAATTCAATAATCGGGCATATTGTGTCAATTCCGGTCCTAGAGTCAAACCGGTGCACTTTTCCTACATAAAATTTGCTACTTGTTCTTCTCAAGTCCTCAGATTTTTTCTACGTCTTACGGTTCGTGAGAAAAATTCCAATTGGAGGTCTACATGTCTTGCAAATTTCGTGAAAATAAAAACTTTGTATTTCGTTCCAAATTTAATTTATTTCGATTAAGCCTGACGTACTGATTCAAAAAAGATATACATACCCTATGAGAAAATGCACCGTTTGGCCGGAAAATGGAAAAAACTGAAAATTTTTAATTCGATTTTTCCATTATTTTTGCCAAACTGTGGGTAGGGGATAGAAAAAAAACACATATTTGGAATAAGTTAGACCTAGTGTATATATTAACATTAAAAAAACAATTTCCTAAAATTGGAATTTGCCCAAAAATGTTTAAAGGGGGTACCCTTGGATTTTTTTCAAAATTCAATAATCGGCATATTGGTGTCAATTCCGGTCCTAGAGTCAAACCGGTGCACTTTTCCTACATAAAATCTGCTACTTGTTCTTCTCAAGTTCTCAGATTTTTTCTACGTCTTACGGTTCGTGAGAAAAAATTCCAATTGGAGGTCTACATGTCTTGCAAATTTCGTGAAAATAAAAACTTTGTATTTCGTTCCAAATTTAATTTATTTCGATTAAGCCTGACGTACTGATTCAAAAAAGATATACATACTCCTATGAGAAAATGCACCGTTTGGCCGGAAAATGGAAAAAACTATAATTTTTTGTAATATTTGTTCATCATTTAAACATCCTTTAATCGGATATATTGGCGTCAATTCCGGTCATAGAGTCAAACCGGTGCACATTTCTTACATAAAATTTGCTACTTGTTCTTCTCAAGTTCTCAGATTTTTGCTAGGTCTTACGGTTCGTGAGAAAAAAATCCAATTGGAGGTCTACATGTCTTGCAAATTTCGTGAAAATAAAAACTTGTATTTCGTTCCAAATTTAATTTATTTCGATTAAGCCTGACGTACTGATTCAAAAAAGATATACATACCCCTATGAGAAAATGCACCGTTTGGCCGGAAAATGGAAAAAACTATAATTTTTTGTAATATTTGTTCATCATTTAAACATCCTTTAATCGGATATATTGGCGTCAATTCCGGTCCTAGAGTCAAACCGGTGCACATTTCTTACATAAAATTTGTTACTTGTTCTTCTCAAGTTCTCAGATTTTTTCTACGTCTTACGGTTCGTGAGAAAAAATTCCAATTGGAGGTCTACATGTCTTGCAAATTTCGTGAAAATAAAAAACTTTGTATTTCGTTCCAAATTTAATTTATTTCGATTAAGCCTGACGTACTGATTCAAAAAAGATATACATACCCCTATGAGAAAATGCACCGTTTGGCCGGAAAATGGAAAAAACTGAAAATTTTTAATTCGATTTTTCCATTATTTTTGCCAAACTGTGGGTAGGGGATAGAAAAAAAACACATATTTGGAATAAGTTAGACCTAGTGTATATATTAACATTAAAAAAACAATTTCCTAAAATTGGAATTTGCCCAAAAATGTTTAAAGGGGGTACCCTTGGATTTTTTTTCAAAATTCAATAATCGGGCATATTGGTGTTAATTCCGGTCCTAGAGTCAAACCGGTGCACTTTTCCTACATAAAATTTGCTACTTGTTCTTCTCAAGTCCTCAGATTTTTTTCTACGTCTTACGGTTCGTGAGAAAAAATTCCAATTGGAGGTCTACATGTCTTGCAAATTTCGTGAAAATAAAAACTTTGTATTTCGTTCCAAATTTAATTTATTTCGATTAAGCCTGACGTACTGATTCAAAAAAGATATACATACCCCTATGAGAAATGCACCGTTTGGCCGGAAAATGGAAAAAACTATAATTTTTTGTAATATTTGTTCATCATTTAAACATCCTTTAATCGGATATATTGGCGTCAATTCCGGTCCTAGAGTCAAACCGGTGCACATTTCTTACATAAAATTTGCTACTTGTTCTTCTCAAGTTCTCAGATTTTTTCTACGTCTTACGGTTCGTGAGAAAAAATTTAAATTGAAGGTCTACATGTCTTGCAAATTTCGTGCAAATAAAAACTTTGTATTTCGTTCCAAATTTAATTTATTTCGATTAAGCCTGACGTACTGATTCAAAAAAGATATACATACCCCTATGAGAAAATGCACCGTTTGGCCGGAAAATGGAAAAAACTATAATTTTTTGTAATATTTGTTCATCATTTAAACATCCTTTAATCGGATATATTGGCGTCAATTCCGGTCATAGAGTCAAACCGGTGCACATTTCTTACATAAAATTTGCTACTTGTTCTTCTCAAGTCCTCAGATTTTTTCTACGTCTTACGGTTCGTGAGAAAAAATTCCAATTGGAGGTCTACATGTCTTGCAAATTTCGTGAAAATAAAAACTTTGTATTTCGTTCCAAATTTAATTTATTTCGATTAAGCCTGACGTACTGATTCAAAAAAGATATACATACCCCTATGAGAAAATGCACCGTTTGGCCGGAAAATGGAAAAAACTATAATTTTTTGTAATATTTGTTCATCATTTAAACATCCTTTAATCGGATATATTGGCGTCAATTCCGGTCCTAGAGTCAAACCGGTGCACATTTCTTACATAAAATTTGCTACTTGTTCTTCTCAAGTTCTCAGATTTTTTCTACGTCTTACGGTTCGTGAGAAAAAATTCCAATTGGAGGTCTACATGTCTTGCAAATTTCGTGAAAATAAAAACTTTGTATTTTGTTCCAAATTTAATTTATTTCGATTAAGCCTGACGTACTGATTCAAAAAAGATATACATACCCCTATGAGAAAATGCACCGTTTGGCCGGAAAATGGAAAAAACTGAAAATTTTTAATTCGATTTTTCCATTATTTTTGCCAAACTGTGGGTAGGGGATAGAAAAAAAACACATATTTGGAATAAGTTAGACCTAGTGTATATATTAACATTAAAAAAACAATTTCCTAAAATTGGAATTTGCCCAAAAATGTTTAAAGGGGGTACCCTTGGATTTTTTTCAAAATTCAATAATCGGGCATATTGGTGTCAATTCCGGTCCTAGAGTCAAACCGGTGCACTTTTCCTACATAAAATTTGCTACTTGTTCTTCTCAAGTTCTCAGATTTTTTCTACGTCTTACGGTTCGTGAGAAAAAATTCCAATTGACGGTCTACATGTCTTGCAAATTTCGTGAAAATAAAAACTTTGTATTTCGTTCCAAATTTAATTTATTTCGATTAAGCCTGACGTACTGATTCAAAAAAGATATACATACCCCTATGAGAAAATGCACCGTTTGGCCGGAAAATGGAAAAAACTGAAAATTTTTAATTCGATTTTTCCATTATTTTTGCCAAACTGTGGGTAGGGGATAGAAAAAAAAACACATATTTGGAATAAGTTAGACCTAGTGTATATATTAACATTAAAAAAACAATTTCCTAAAATTGGAATTTGCCCAAAAATGTTTAAAGGGGGTACCCTTGGATTTTTTTCAAAATTCAATAATCGGGCATATTGGTGTCAATTCCGGTCCTAGAGTCAAACCGGTGCACTTTTCCTACATAAAATTTGCTACTTGTTCTTCTCAAGTCCTCAGATTTTTTCTACGTCTTACGGTTCGTGAGAAAAAATTCCAATTGGAGGTCTACATGTCTTGCAAATTTCGTGAAAATAAAAACTTTGTATTTCGTTCCAAATTTAATTTATTTCGATTAAGCCTGACGTACTGATTCAAAAAAGATATACATACCCCTATGAGAAAATGCACCGTTTGGCCGGAAAATGGAAAAAACTATAATTTTTTGTAATATTTGTTCATCATTTAAACATCCTTTAATCGGATATATTGGCGTCAATTCCGGTCCTAGAGTCAAACCGGTGCACATTTCTTACATAAAATTTGCTACTTGTTCTTCTCAAGTTCTCAGATTTTTTCTACGTCTTACGGTTCGTGAGAAAAAATTCCAATTGGAGGTCTACATGTCTTGCAAATTTCGTGAAAATAAAAACTTTGTATTTTGTTCCAAATTTAATTTATTTCGGTTAAGCCTGACGTACTGATTCAAAAAAGATATACATACCCCTATGAGAAAATGCACCGTTTGGCCGGAAAATGGAAAAAACTGAAAATTTTTAATTCGATTTTTCCATTATTTTTGCCAAACTGTGGGTAGGGGATAGAAAAAAAACACATATTTGGAATAAGTTAGACCTAGTGTATATATTAACATTAAAAAAACAATTTCCTAAAATTGGAATTTGCCCAAAAATGTTTAAAGGGGGTACCCTTGGATTTTTTTCAAAATTCAATAATCGGGCATATTGGTGTCAATTCCGGTCCTAGAGTCAAACCGGTGCACTTTTCCTACATAAAATTTGCTACTTGTTCTTCTCAAGTCCTCAGATTTTTTCTACGTCTTACGGTTCGTGAGAAAAAATTCCAATTGGAGGTCTACATGTCTTGCAAATTTCGTGAAAATAAAAACTTTGTATTTCGTTCCAAATTTAATTTATTTCGATTAAGCCTGACGTACTGATTCAAAAAAGATATACATACCCCTATGAGAAAATGCACCGTTTGGCCGGAAAATGGAAAAAACTATAATTTTTTGTAATATTTGTTCATCATTTAAACATCCTTTAATCGGATATATTGGCGTCAATTCCGGTCCTAGAGTCAAACCGGTGCACATTTCTTACATAAAATTTGCTACTTGTTCTTCTCAAGTTCTCAGATTTTTTCTACGTCTTACGGTTCGTGAGAAAAAATTCCAATTGGAGGTCTACATGTCTTGCAAATTTCGTGAAAATAAAAACTTTGTATTTTGTTCCAAATTTAATTTATTTCGATTAAGCCTGACGTACTGATTCAAAAAAGATATACATACCCCTATGAGAAAATGCACCGTTTGGCCGGAAAATGGAAAAAACTGAAAATTTTTAATTCGATTTTTCCATTATTTTTGCCAAACTGTGGGTAGGGGATAGAAAAAAAACACATATTTGGAATAAGTTAGACCTAGTGTATATATTAACATTAAAAAAACAATTTCCTAAAATTGGAATTTGCCCAAAAATGTTTAAAGGGGGTACCCTTGGATTTTTTTCAAAATTCAATAATCGGGCATATTGGTGTCAATTCCGGTCCTAGAGTCAAACCGGTGCACTTTTCCTACATAAAATTTGCTACTTGTTCTTCTCAAGTCCTCAGATTTTTTCTACGTCTTACGGTTCGTGAGAAAAAATTCCAATTGGAGGTCTACATGTCTTGCAAATTTCGTGAAAATAAAAACTTTGTATTTCGTTCCAAATTTAATTTATTTCGATTAAGCCTGACGTACTGATTGAAAAAAGATATACATACCCCTATGAGAAAATGCACCGTTTGGCCGGAAAATGGAAAAAACTGAAAATTTTTAATTCGATTTTTCCATTATTTTTGCCAAACTGTGGGTAGGGGATAGAAAAAAAACACATATTTGGAATAAGTTAGACCTAGTGTATATATTAACATTAAAAAAACAATTTCCTAAAATTGGAATTTGCCCAAAAATGTTTAAAGGGGGTACCCTTGGATTTTTTTCAAAATTCAATAATCGGGCATATTGGTGTCAATTCCGGTCCTAGAGTCAAACCGGTGCACTTTTCCTACATAAAATCTGCTACTTGTTCTTCTCAAGTTCTCAGATTTTTTCTACGTCTTACGGTTCGTGAGAAAAAATTCCAATTGGAGGTCTACATGTCTTGCAAATTTCGTGAAAATAAAAACTTTGTATTTCGTTCCAAATTTAATTTATTTCGATTAAGCCTGACGTACTGATTCAAAAAAGATATACATACCCCTATGAGAAAATGCACCGTTTGGCCGGAAAATGGAAAAAACTATAATTTTTTGTAATATTTGTTCATCATTTAAACATCCTTTAATCGGATATATTGGCGTCAATTCCGGTCATAGAGTCAAACCGGTGCACATTTCTTACATAAAATTTGCTACTTGTTCTTCTCAAGTTCTCAGATTTTTGCTAGGTCTTACGGTTCGTGAGAAAAAAATCCAATTGGAGGTCTACATGTCTTGCAAATTTCGTGAAAATAAAAACTTTGTATTTCGTTCCAAATTTAATTTATTTCGATTAAGCCTGACGTACTGATTCAAAAAAGATATACATACCCCTATGAGAAAATGCACCGTTTGGCCGGAAAATGGAAAAAACTATAATTTTTTGTAATATTTGTTCATCATTTAAACATCCTTTAATCGGATATATTGGCGTCAATTCCGGTCCTAGAGTCAAACCGGTGCACATTTCTTACATAAAATTTGTTACTTGTTCTTCTCAAGTTCTCAGATTTTTTCTACGTCTTACGGTTCGTGAGAAAAAATTCCAATTGGTGGTCTACATGTCTTGCAAATTTCGTGAAAATAAAAACTTTGTATTTCGTTCCAAATTTAATTTATTTCGATTAAGCCTGACGTACTGATTCAAAAAAGATATACATACCCCTATGAGAAAATGCACCGTTTGGCCGGAAAATGGAAAAAACTGAAAATTTTTAATTCGATTTTTCCATTATTTTTGCCAAACTGTGGGTAGGGGATAGAAAAAAAACACATATTTGGAATAAGTTAGACCTAGTGTATATATTAACATTAAAAAAACAATTTCCTAAAATTGGAATTTGCCCAAAAATGTTTAAAGGGGGTACCCTTGGATTTTTTTCAAAATTCAATAATCGGGTATATTGGTGTCAATTCCGGTCCTAGAGTCAAACCGGTGCACTTTTCCTACATAAAATTTGCTACTTGTTCTTCTCAAGTCCTCAGATTTTTTCTACGTCTTACGGTTCGTGAGAAAAAATTCCAATTGGAGGTCTACATGTCTTGCAAATTTCGTGAAAATAAAAACTTTGTATTTCGTTCCAAATTTAATTTATTTCGATTAAGCCTGACGTACTGATTCAAAAAAGATATACATACCCCTATGAGAAAATGCACCGTTTGGCCGGAAAATGGAAAAAACTATAATTTTTTGTAATATTTGTTCATCATTTAAACATCCTTTAATCGGATATATTGGCGTCAATTCCGGTCCTAGAGTCAAACCGGTGCACATTTCTTACATAAAATTTGCTACTTGTTCTTCTCAAGTTCTCAGATTTTTTCTACGTCTTACGGTTCGTGAGAAAAAATTCCAATTGGAGGTCTACATGTCTTGCAAATTTCGTGAAAATAAAAACTTTGTATTTTGTTCCAAATTTAATTTATTTCGATTAAGCCTGACGTACTGATTCAAAAAAGATATACATACCCCTATGAGAAAATGCACCGTTTGGCCGGAAAATGGAAAAAACTGAAAATTTTTAATTCGATTTTTCCATTATTTTTGCCAAACTGTGGGTAGGGGATAGAAAAAAAACACATATTTGGAATAAGTTAGACCTAGTGTATATATTAACATTAAAAAAACAATTTCCTAAAATTGGAATTTGCCCAAAAATGTTTAAAGGGGGTACCCTTGGATTTTTTTGAAAATTCAATAATCGGGCATATTGGTGTCAATTCCGGTCCTAGAGTCAAACCGGTGCACTTTTCCTACATAAAATTTGCTACTTGTTCTTCTCAAGTTCTCAGATTTTTTCTACGTCTTACGGTTCGTGAGAAAAAATTCCAATTGAAGGTCTACATGTCTTGCAAATTTCGTGAAAATAAAAACTTTGTATTTCGTTCCAAATTTAATTTATTTCGATTAAGCCTGACGTACTGATTCAAAAAAGATATACATACCCCTATGAGAAAATGCAGCGTTTGGCCGGAAAATGGAAAAAACTATAATTTTTTGTAATATTTGTTCATCATTTAAACATCCTTTAATCGGATATATTGGCGTCAATTCCGGTCATAGAGTCAAACCAGTGCACATTTCTTACATAAAATTTGCTACTTGTTCTTCTCAAGTTCTCAGATTTTTGCTAGGTCTTACGGTTCGTGAGAAAAAAATCCAATTGGAGGTCTACATGTCTTGCAAATTTCGTGAAAATAAAAACTTTGTATTTCGTTCCAAATTTAATTTATTTCGATTAAGCCTGACGTACTGATTCAAAAAAGATATACATACTCCTATGAGAAAATGCACCGTTTGGCCGGAAAATGGAAAAAACTGAAAATTTTTAATTCGATTTTTCCATTATTTTTGCCAAACTGTGGGTAGGGGATAGAAAAAAAACACATATTTGGAATAAGTTAGACCTAGTGTATATATTAACATTAAAAAAACAATTTCCTAAAATTGGAATTTGCCCAAAAATGTTTAAAGGGGGTACCCTTGGATTTTTTTCAAAATTCAATAATCGGGCATATTGGTGTCAATTTCGGTCCTAGAGTCAAACCGGTGCACTTTTCCCACATAAAATTTGCTACTTGTTCTTCTCAAGTTCTCAGATTTTTTCTACGTCTTACGGTTCGTGAGAAAAAATTCCAATTGGAGGTCTACATGTCTTGCAAATTTCGTGAAAATAAAAACTTTGTATTTCGTTCCAAATTTAATTTATTTCGATTAAGCCTGACGTACTGATTCAAAAAAGATATACATACCCCTATGAGAAAATGCACCGTTTGGCCGGAAAATGGAAAAAACTATAATTTTTTGTAATATTTGTTCATCATTTAAACATCCTTTAATCGGATATATTGGCGTCAATTCCGGTCCTAGAGTCAAACCGGTGCACATTTCTTACATAAAATTTGCTACTTGTTCTTCTCAAGTTCTCAGATTTTTTCTACGTCTTACGGTTCGTGAGAAAAAATTCCAATTGGAGGTCTACATGTCTTGCAAATTTCGTGAAAATAAAAACTTTGTATTTCGTTCCAAATTTAATTTATTTCGATTAAGCCTGACGTACTGATTCAAAAAAGATATACATACCCCTATGAGAAAATGCACCGTTTGGCCGGAAAATGGAAAAAACTGAAAATTTTTAATTCGATTTTTCCATTATTTTTGCCAAACTGTGGGTAGGGGATAGAAAAAAAACACATATTTGGAATAAGTTAGACCTAGTGTATATATTAACATTAAAAAAACAATTTCCTAAAATTGGAATTTGCCCAAAAATGTTTAAAGGGGGTACCCTTGGATTTTTTTCAAAATTCAATAATCGGGCATATTGGTGTCAATTTCGGTCCTAGAGTCAAACCGGTGCACATTTCTTACATAAAATTTGCTACTTGTTCTTCTCAAGTTCTCAGATTTTTTCTACGTCTTACGGTTCGTGAGAAAAAATTCCAATTGGAGGTCTACATGTCTTGCAAATTTCGTGAAAATAAAAACTTTGTATTTCGTTCCAAATTTAATTTATTTCGATTAAGCCTGACGTACTGATTCAAAAAAGATATACATACCCCTATGAGAAAATGCACCGTTTGGCCGGAAAATGGAAAAAACTATAATTTTTTGTAATATTTGTTCATCATTTAAACATCCTTTAATCGGATATATTGGCGTCAATTCCGGTCCTAGAGTCAAACCGGTGCACATTTCTTACATAAAATTTGCTACTTGTTCTTCTCAAGTTCTCAGATTTTTTCTACGTCTTACGGTTCGTGAGAAAAAATTCCAATTGGAGGTCTACATGTCTTGCAAATTTCGTGAAAATAAAAACTTTGTATTTTGTTCCAAATTTAATTTATTTCGATTAAGCCTGACGTACTGATTCAAAAAAGATATACATACCCCTATGAGAAAATGCACCGTTTGGCCGGAAAATGGAAAAAACTGAAAATTTTTAATTCGATTTTTCCATTATTTTTGCCAAACTGTGGGTAGGGGATAGAAAAAAAACACATATTTGGAATAAGTTAGACCTAGTGTATATATTAACATTAAAAAAACAATTTCCTAAAATTGGAATTTGCCCAAAAATGTTTAAAGGGGGTACCCTTGGATTTTTTTGAAAATTCAATAATCGGGCATATTGGTGTCAATTCCGGTCCTAGAGTCAAACCGGTGCACTTTTCCTACATAAAATTTGCTACTTGTTCTTCTCAAGTTCTCAGATTTTTTCTACGTCTTACGGTTCGTGAGAAAAAATTCCAATTGAAGGTCTACATGTCTTGCAAATTTCGTGAAAATAAAAACTTTGTATTTCGTTCCAAATTTAATTTATTTCGATTAAGCCTGACGTACTGATTCAAAAAAGATATACATACCCCTATGAGAAAATGCACCGTTTGGCCGGAAAATGGAAAAAACTATAATTTTTTGTAATATTTGTTCATCATTTAAACATCCTTTAATCGGATATATTGGCGTCAATTCCGGTCATAGAGTCAAACCAGTGCACATTTCTTACATAAAATTTGCTACTTGTTCTTCTCAAGTTCTCAGATTTTTGCTAGGTCTTACGGTTCGTGAGAAAAAAATCCAATTGGAGGTCTACATGTCTTGCAAATTTCGTGAAAATAAAAACTTTGTATTTCGTTCCAAATTTAATTTATTTCGATTAAGCCTGACGTACTGATTCAAAAAAGATATACATACTCCTATGAGAAAATGCACCGTTTGGCCGGAAAATGGAAAAAACTGAAAATTTTTAATTCGATTTTTCCATTATTTTTGCCAAACTGTGGGTAGGGGATAGAAAAAAAACACATATTTGGAATAAGTTAGACCTAGTGTATATATTAACATTAAAAAAACAATTTCCTAAAATTGGAATTTGCCCAAAAATGTTTAAAGGGGGTACCCTTGGATTTTTTTCAAAATTCAATAATCGGGCATATTGGTGTCAATTTCGGTCCTAGAGTCAAACCGGTGCACTTTTCCCACATAAAATTTGCTACTTGTTCTTCTCAAGTTCTCAGATTTTTTCTACGTCTTACGGTTCGTGAGAAAAAATTCCAATTGGAGGTCTACATGTCTTGCAAATTTCGTGAAAATAAAAACTTTGTATTTCGTTCCAAATTTAATTTATTTCGATTAAGCCTGACGTACTGATTCAAAAAAGATATACATACCCCTATGAGAAAATGCACCGTTTGGCCGGAAAATGGAAAAAACTATAATTTTTTGTAATATTTGTTCATCATTTAAACATCCTTTAATCGGATATATTGGCGTCAATTCCGGTCCTAGAGTCAAACCGGTGCACATTTCTTACATAAAATTTGCTACTTGTTCTTCTCAAGTTCTCAGATTTTTTCTACGTCTTACGGTTCGTGAGAAAAAATTCCAATTGGAGGTCTACATGTCTTGCAAATTTCGTGAAAATAAAAACTTTGTATTTCGTTCCAAATTTAATTTATTTCGATTAAGCCTGACGTACTGATTCAAAAAAGATATACATACCCCTATGAGAAAATGCACCGTTTGGCCGGAAAATGGAAAAAACTGAAAATTTTTAATTCGATTTTTCCATTATTTTTGCCAAACTGTGGGTAGGGGATAGAAAAAAAACACATATTTGGAATAAGTTAGACCTAGTGTATATATTAACATTAAAAAAACAATTTCCTAAAATTGGAATTTGCCCAAAAATGTTTAAAGGGGGTACCCTTGGATTTTTTTCAAAATTCAATAATCGGGCATATTGGTGTCAATTCCGGTCCTAGAGTCAAACCGGTGCACTTTTCCTACATAAAATTTGCTACTTGTTCTTCTCAAGTCCTCAGATTTTTTCTACGTCTTACGGTTCGTGAGAAAAAATTCCAATTGGAGGTCTACATGTCTTGCAAATTTCGTGAAAATAAAAACTTTGTATTTCGTTCCAAATTTAATTTATTTCGATTAAGCCTGACGTACTGATTCAAAAAAGATATACATACCCCCATGAGAAAATGCACCGTTTGGCCGGAAAATGGAAAAAACTGAAAATTTTTAATTCGATTTTTCCATTATTTTTGCCAAACTGTGGGTAGGGGATAGAAAAAAAACACATATTTGGAATAAGTTAGACCTAGTGTATATATTAACATTAAAAAAACAATTTCCTAAAATTGGAATTTGCCCAAAAATGTTTAAAGGGGGTACCCTTGGATTTTTTTCAAAATTCAATAATCGGGCATATTGGTGTCAATTCCGGTCCTAGAGTCAAACCGGTGCACTTTTCCTACATAAAATCTGCTACTTGTTCTTCTCAAGTTCTCAGATTTTTTCTACGTCTTACGGTTCGTGAGAAAAAATTCCAATTGGAGGTCTACATGTCTTGCAAATTTCGTGAAAATAAAAACTTTGTATTTCGTTCCAAATTTAATTTATTTCGATTAAGCCTGACGTACTGATTCAAAAAAGATATACATACCCCTATGAGAAAATGCACCGTTTGGCCGGAAAATGGAAAAAACTATAATTTTTTGTAATATTTGTTCATCATTTAAACATCCTTTCATCGGATATATTGGCGTCAATTCCGGTCATAGAGTCAAACCGGTGCACATTTCTTACATAAAATTTGCTACTTGTTCTTCTCAAGTTCTCAGATTTTTGCTAGGTCTTACGGTTCGTGAGAAAAAAATCCAATTGGAGGTCTACATGTCTTGCAAATTTCGTGAAAATAAAAACTTTGTATTTCGTTCCAAATTTAATTTATTTCGATTAAGCCTGACGTACTGATTCAAAAAAGATATACATACCCCTATGAGAAAATGCACCGTTTGGCCGGAAAATGGAAAAAACTGAAAATTTTTAATTCGATTTTTCCATTATTTTTGCCAAACTGTGGGTAGGGGATAGAAAAAAAACACATATTTGGAATAAGTTAGACCTAGTGTATATATTAACATTAAAAAAACAATTTCCTAAATTGGAATTTGCCCAAAAATGTTTAAAGGGGGTACCCTTGGATTTTTTTCAAAATTCAATAATCGGGCATATTGGTGTCAATTTCGGTCCTAGAGTCAAACCGGTGCACTTTTCCCACATAAAATTTGCTACTTGTTCTTCTCAAGTTCTCAGATTTTTTCTACGTCTTACGGTTCGTGAGAAAAAATTCCAATTGGAGGTCTACATGTCTTGCAAATTTCGTGAAAATAAAAACTTTGTATTTCGTTCCAAATTTAATTTATTTCGATTAAGCCTGACGTACTGATTCAAAAAAGATATACATACCCCTATGAGAAAATGCACCGTTTGGCCGGAAAATGGAAAAAACTGAAAATTTTTAATTCGATTTTTCCATTATTTTTGCCAAACTGTGGGTAGGGGATAGAAAAAAAACACATATTTGGAATAAGTTAGACCTAGTGTATATATTAACATTAAAAAAACAATTTCCTAAAATTGGAATTTGCCCAAAAATGTTTAAAGGGGGTACCCTTGGATTTTTTTCAAAATTCAATAATCGGGCATATTGGTGTCAATTCCGGTCCTAGAGTCAAACCGGTGCACCTTTCCTACATAAAATTTGCTACTTGTTCTTCTCAAGTCCTCAGATTTTTTCTACGTCTTACGGTTCGTGAGAAAAAATTCCAATTGGAGGTCTACATGTCTTGCAAATTTCGTGAAAATAAAAACTTTGTATTTCGTTCCAAATTTAATTTATTTCGATTAAGCCTGACGTACTGATTCAAAAAAGATATACATACCCCTATGAGAAAATGCACCGTTTGGCCGGAAAATGGAAAAAACTATAATTTTTTGTAATATTTGTTCATCATTTAAACATCCTTTAATCGGATATATTGGCGTCAATTCCGGTCCTAGAGTCAAACCGGTGCACATTTCTTACATAAAATTTGCTACTTGTTCTTCTCAAGTTCTCAGATTTTTTCTACGTCTTACGGTTCGTGAGAAAAAATTCCAATTGGAGGTCTACATGTCTTGCAAATTTCGTGAAAATAAAAACTTTGTATTTCGTTCCAAATTTAATTTATTTCGATTAAGCCTGACGTACTGATTCAAAAAAGATATACATACCCCTATGAGAAAATGCACCGTTTGGCCGGAAAATGGAAAAAACTGAAAATTTTTAATTCGATTTTTCCATTATTTTTGCCAAACTGTGGGTAGGGGATAGAAAAAAAACACATATTTGGAATAAGTTAGACCTAGTGTATATATTAACATTAAAAAAACAATTTCCTAAAATTGGAATTTGCCCAAAAATGTTTAAAGGGGGTACCCTTGGATTTTTTTCAAAATTCAATAATCGGGCATATTGGTGTCAATTCCGGTCCTAGAGTCAAACCGGTGCACTTTTCCTACATAAAATTTGCTACTTGTTCTTCTCAAGTCCTCAGATTTTTTCTACGTCTTACGGTTCGTGAGAAAAAATTCCAATTGGAGGTCTACATGTCTTGCAAATTTCGTGAAAATAAAAACTTTGTATTTCGTTCCAAATTTAATTTATTTCGATTAAGCCTGACGTACTGATTCAAAAAAGATATACATACCCCCATGAGAAAATGCACCGTTTGGCCGGAAAATGGAAAAAACTGAAAATTTTTAATTCGATTTTTCCATTATTTTTGCCAAACTGTGGGTAGGGGATAGAAAAAAAACACATATTTGGAATAAGTTAGACCTAGTGTATATATTAACATTAAAAAAACAATTTCCTAAAATTGGAATTTGCCCAAAAATGTTTAAAGGGGGTACCCTTGGATTTTTTTCAAAATTCAATAATCGGGCATATTGGTGTCAATTCCGGTCCTAGAGTCAAAGCGGTGCACTTTTCCTACATAAAATCTGCTACTTGTTCTTCTCAAGTTCTCAGATTTTTTCTACGTCTTACGGTTCGTGAGAAAAAATTCCAATTGGAGGTCTACATGTCTTGCAAATTTCGTGAAAATAAAAACTTTGTATTTCGTTCCAAATTTAATTTATTTCGATTAAGCCTGACGTACTGATTCAAAAAAGATATACATACCCCTATGAGAAAATGCACCGTTTGGCCGGAAAATGGAAAAAACTATAATTTTTTGTAATATTTGTTCATCATTTAAACATCCTTTCATCGGATATATTGGCGTCAATTCCGGTCATAGAGTCAAACCGGTGCACATTTCTTACATAAAATTTGCTACTTGTTCTTCTCAAGTTCTCAGATTTTTGCTAGGTCTTACGGTTCGTGAGAAAAAAATCCAATTGGAGGTCTACATGTCTTGCAAATTTCGTGAAAATAAAAACTTTGTATTTCGTTCCAAATTTAATTTATTTCGATTAAGCCTGACGTACTGATTCAAAAAAGATATACATACCCCTATGAGAAAATGCACCGTTTGGCCGGAAAATGGAAAAAACTGAAAATTTTTAATTCGATTTTTCCATTATTTTTGCCAAACTGTGGGTAGGGGATAGAAAAAAAACACATATTTGGAATAAGTTAGACCTAGTGTATATATTAACATTAAAAAAACAATTTCCTAAATTGGAATTTGCCCAAAAATGTTTAAAGGGGGTACCCTTGGATTTTTTTCAAAATTCAATAATCGGGCATATTGGTGTCAATTTCGGTCCTAGAGTCAAACCGGTGCACTTTTCCCACATAAAATTTGCTACTTGTTCTTCTCAAGTTCTCAGATTTTTTCTACGTCTTACGGTTCGTGAGAAAAAATTCCAATTGGAGGTCTACATGTCTTGCAAATTTCGTGAAAATAAAAACTTTGTATTTCGTTCCAAATTTAATTTATTTCGATTAAGCCTGACGTACTGATTCAAAAAAGATATACATACCCCTATGAGAAAATGCACCGTTTGGCCGGAAAATGGAAAAAACTGAAAATTTTTAATTCGATTTTTCCATTATTTTTGCCAAACTGTGGGTAGGGGATAGAAAAAAAACACATATTTGGAATAAGTTAGACCTAGTGTATATATTAACATTAAAAAAACAATTTCCTAAAATTGGAATTTGCCCAAAAATGTTTAAAGGGGGTACCCTTGGATTTTTTTCAAAATTCAATAATCGGGCATATTGGTGTCAATTCCGGTCCTAGAGTCAAACCGGTGCACCTTTCCTACATAAAATTTGCTACTTGTTCTTCTCAAGTCCTCAGATTTTTTCTACGTCTTACGGTTCGTGAGAAAAAATTCCAATTGGAGGTCTACATGTCTTGCAAATTTCGTGAAAATAAAAACTTTGTATTTCGTTCCAAATTTAATTTATTTCGATTAAGCCTGACGTACTGATTCAAAAAAGATATACATACCCCTATGAGAAAATGCACCGTTTGGCCGGAAAATGGAAAAAACTATAATTTTTTGTAATATTTGTTCATCATTTAAACATCCTTTAATCGGATATATTGGCGTCAATTCCGGTCCTAGAGTCAAACCGGTGCACATTTCTTACATAAAATTTGCTACTTGTTCTTCTCAAGTTCTCAGATTTTTTCTACGTCTTACGGTTCGTGAGAAAAAATTCCAATTGGAGGTCTACATGTCTTGCAAATTTCGTGAAAATAAAAACTTTGTATTTTGTACCAAATTTAATTTATTTCGATTAAGCCTGACGTACTGATTCAAAAAAGATATACATACCCCTATGAGAAAATGCACCGTTTGGCCGGAAAATGGAAAAAACTGAAAATTTTTAATTCGATTTTTCCATTATTTTTGCCAAACTGTGGGTAGGGGATAGAAAAAAAAACACATATTTGGAATAAGTTAGACCTAGTGTATATATTAACATTAAAAAAACAATTTCCTAAAATTGGAATTTGCCCAAAAATGTTTAAAGGGGGTACCCTTGGATTTTTTTCAAAATTCAATAATCGGGCATATTGGTGTCAATTCCGGTCCTAGAGTCAAACCGGTGCACTTTTCCTACATAAAATCTGCTACTTGTTCTTCTCAAGTTCTCAGATTTTTTCTACGTCTTACGGTTCGTGAGAAAAAATTCCAATTGGAGGTCTACATGTCTTGCAAATTTCGTGAAAATAAAAACTTTGTATTTCGTTCCAAATTTAATTTATTTCGATTAAGCCTGACGTACTGATTCAAAAAAGATATACATACCCCTATGAGAAAATGCACCGTTTGGCCGGAAAATGGAAAAAACTATAATTTTTTGTAATATTTGTTCATCATTTAAACATCCTTTAATCGGATATATTGGCGTCAATTCCGGTCATAGAGTCAAACCGGTGCACATTTCTTACATAAAATTTGCTACTTGTTCTTCTTAAGTTCTCAGATTTTTGCTAGGTCTTACGGTTCGTGAGAAAAAAATCCAATTGGAGGTCTACATGTCTTGCAAATTTCGTGAAAATAAAAACTTTGTATTTCGTTCCAAATTTAATTTATTTCGATTAAGCCTGACGTACTGATTCAAAAAAGATATACATACCCCTATGAGAAAATGCACCGTTTGGCCGGAAAATGGAAAAAACTGAAAATTTTTAATTCGATTTTTCCATTATTTTTGCCAAACTGTGGGTAGGGGATAGAAAAAAAAACACATATTTGGAATAAGTTAGACCTAGTGTATATATTAACATTAAAAAAACAATTTCCTAAAATTGGAATTTGCCCAAAAATGTTTAAAGGGGGTACCCTTGGATTTTTTTCAAAATTCAATAATCGGGCATATTGGTGTCAATTTCGGTCCTAGAGTCAAACCGGTGCACTTTTCCCACATAAAATTTGCTACTTGTTCTTCTCAAGTTCTCAGATTTTTTCTACGTCTTACGGTTCGTGAGAAAAAATTCCAATTGGAGGTCTACATGTCTTGCAAATTTCGTGAAAATAAAAACTTTGTATTTCGTTCCAAATTTAATTTATTTCGATTAAGCCTGACGTACTGATTCAAAAAAGATATACATACCCCTATGAGAAAATGCACCGTTTGGCCGTAAAATGGAAAAAACTATAATTTTTTGTAATATTTGTTCATCATTTAAACATCCTTTAATCGGATATATTGGCGTCAATTCCGGTCCTAGAGTCAAACCGGTGCACATTTCTTACATAAAATTTGCTACTTGTTCTTCTCAAGTTCTCAGATTTTTTCTACGTCTTACGGTTCGTGAGAAAAAATTCCAATTGGAGGTCTACATGTCTTGCAAATTTCGTGAAAATAAAAACTTTGTATTTCGTTCCAAATTTAATTTATTTCGATTAAGCCTGACGTACTGATTCAAAAAAGATATACATACCCCTATGAGAAAATGCACCGTTTGGCCGGAAAATGGAAAAAACTATAATTTTTTGTAATATTTGTTCATCATTTAAACATCCTTTAATCCGATATATTGGCGTCAATTCCGGTCATAGAGTCAAACCGGTGCACATTTCTTACATAAAATTTGCTACTTGTTCTTCTCAAGTTCTCAGATTTTTGCTAGGTCTTACGGTTCGTGAGAAAAAAATCCAATTGGAGGTCTACATGTCTTGCAAATTTCGTGAAAATAAAAACTTTGTATTTCGTTCCAAATTTAATTTATTTCGATTAAGCCTGACGTACTGATTCAAAAAAGATATACATACCCCCATGAGAAAATGCACCGTTTGGCCGGAAAATGGAAAAAACTATAATTTTTTGTAATATTTGTTCATCATTTAAACATCTTTTAATCGGATATATTGGCGTCAATTCCGGTCATAGAGTCAAATTGGTGCACATTTCTTACATAAAATTTGCTACTTGTTCTTCTCAAATTCTCAGATTTTTTCTACGTCTTACGGTTCGTGAGAAAAAAATCCAATTGGAGGTCTACATGTCTTGCAAATTTCGTGAAAATAAAAACTTTGTATTTCGTTCCAAATTTAATTTATTTCGATTAAGCCTGACGTACTGATTCAAAAAAGATATACATACCCCTATGAGAAAATGCACCGTTTGGCCGGAAAATGGAAAAAACTGAAAATTTTTAATTCGATTTTTCCATTAGTTTTGCCAAACTGTGGGTAGGGGATAGAAAAAAAACACATATTTGGAATAAGTTAGACCTAGTGTATATATTAACATTAAAAAAACAATTTCCTAAAATTGGAATTTGCCCAAAAATGTTTAAAGGGGGTACCGTTGGATTTTTTTCAAAATTCAATAATCGGGCATATTGGTGTCAATTCCGGTCCTAGAGTCAAACCGGTGCACATTTCTTACATAAAATTTGCTACTTGTTCTTCTCAAGTTCTCAGATTTTTTCTACGTCTTACGGTTCGTGAGAAAAAATTCCAATTGGAGGTCTACATGTCTTGCAAATTTCGTGAAAATAAAAACTTTGTATTTCGTTCCAAATTTAATTTATTTCGATTAAGCCTGACGTACTGATTCAAAAAAGATATACATACCCCTATGAGAAAATGCACCGTTTGGCCGGAAAATGGAAAAAACTATAATTTTTTTTAATATTTGTTCATCATTTAAACATCTTTTAATCGGATATATTGGCGTCAATTCCGGTCCTAGAGTCAAACCGGTGCACATTTCTTACATAAAATTTGCTACTTGTTCTTCTCAAGTTCTCAGATTTTTTCTACGTCTTACGGTTCGTGAGAAAAAATTCCAATTGGAGGTCTACATGTCTTGCAAATTTCGTGAAAATAAAAACTTTGTATTTTGTTCCAAAATTTAATTTGTTTCGATTAAGCCTGACGTACTGATTCAAAAAAGATATACATACTCCTATGAGAAAATGCACCGTTTGGCCGGAAAATGGAAAAAACTGAAAATTTTTAATTCGATTTTTCCATTATTTTTGCCAAACTGTGGGTAGGGGATAGAAAAAAAACACATATTTGGAATAAGTTAGACCTAGTGTATATATTAACATTAAAAAAACAATTTCCTAAAATTGGAATTTGCCCAAAAATGTTTAAAGGGGGTACCCTTGGATTTTTTTCAAAATTCAATAATCGGGCATATTGGTGTCAATTTCGGTCCTAGAGTCAAACCGGTGCACTTTTCCCACATAAAATTTGCTACTTGTTCTTCTCAAGTTCTCAGATTTTTTCTACGTCTTACGGTTCGTGAGAAAAAATTCCAATTGGAGGTCTACATGTCTTGCAAATTTCGTGAAAATAAAAACTTTGTATTTCGTTCCAAATTTAATTTATTTCGATTAAGCCTGACGTACTGATTCAAAAAAGATATACATACCCCTATGAGAAAATGCACCGTTTGGCCGGAAAATGGAAAAAACTATAATTTTTTGTAATATTTGTTCATCATTTAAACATCCTTTAATCGGATATATTGGCGTCAATTCCGGTCCTAGAGTCAAACCGGTGCACATTTCTTACATAAAATTTGCTACTTGTTCTTCTCAAGTTCTCAGATTTTTTCTACGTCTTACGGTTCGTGAGAAAAAATTCCAATTGGAGGTCTACATGTCTTGCAAATTTCGTGAAAATAAAAACTTTGTATTTCGTTCCAAATTTAATTTATTTCGATTAAGCCTGACGTACTGATTCAAAAAAGATATACATACCCCTATGAGAAAATGCACCGTTTGGCCGGAAAATGGAAAAAACTATAATTTTTTGTAATATTTGTTCATCATTTAAACATCTTTTAATCGGATATATTGGCGTCAATTCCGGTCATAGAGTCAAACCGGTGCACATTTCTTACATAAAATTTGCTACTTGTTCTTCTCAAGTTCTCAGATTTTTGCTAGGTCTTACGGTTCGTGAGAAAAAAATCCAATTGGAGGTCTACATGTCTTGCAAATTTCGTGAAAATAAAAACTTTGTATTTCTTTCTAAATTTAATTTATTTCGATTAAGCCTGACGTACTGATTCAAAAAAGATATACATACCCCTATGAGAAAATGCACCGTTTGGCCGGAAAATGGAAAAAACTGAAAATTTTTAATTCGATTTTTCCATTATTTTTGCCAAACTGTGGGTAGGGGATAGAAAAAAAACACATATTTGGAATAAGTTAGACCTAGTGTATATATTAACATTAAAAAAACAATTTCCTAAAATTGGAATTTGCCCAAAAATGTTTAAAGGGGGTACCCTTGGATTTTTTTCAAAATTCAATAATCGGGCATATTGGTGTCAATTTCGGTCCTAGAGTCAAACCGGTGCACTTTTCCCACATAAAATTTGCTACTTGTTCTTCTCAAGTTCTCAGATTTTTTCTACGTCTTACGGTTCGTGAGAAAAAATTCCAATTGGAGGTCTACATGTCTTGCAAATTTCGTGAAAATAAAAACTTTGTATTTCGTTCCAAATTTAATTTATTTCGATTAAGCCTGACGTACTGATTCAAAAAAGATATACATACCCCTATGAGAAAATGCACCGTTTGGCCGGAAAATGGAAAAAACTATAATTTTTTGTAATATTTGTTCATCATTTAAACATCCTTTAATCGGATATATTGGCGTCAATTCCGGTCCTAGAGTCAAACCGGTGCACATTTCTTACATAAAATTTGCTACTTGTTCTTCTCAAGTTCTCAGATTTTTTCTACGTCTTACGGTTCGTGAGAAAAAATTCCAATTGGAGGTCTACATGTCTTGCAAATTTCGTGAAAATAAAAACTTTGTATTTCGTTCCAAATTTAATTTATTTCGATTAAGCCTGACGTACTGATTCAAAAAAGATATACATACCCCTATGAGAAAATGCACCGTTTGGCCGGAAAATGGAAAAAACTATAATTTTTTGTAATATTTGTTCATCATTTAAACATCCTTTAATCCGATATATTGGCGTCAATTCCGGTCATAGAGTCAAACCGGTGCACATTTCTTACATAAAATTTGCTACTTGTTCTTCTCAAGTTCTCAGATTTTTGCTAGGTCTTACGGTTCGTGAGAAAAAAATCCAATTGGAGGTCTACATGTCTTGCAAATTTCGTGAAAATAAAAACTTTGTATTTCGTTCCAAATTTAATTTATTTCGATTAAGCCTGACGTACTGATTCAAAAAAGATATACATACCCCTATGAGAAAATGCACCGTTTGGCCGGAAAATGGAAAAAACTATAATTTTTTGTAATATTTGTTCATCATTTAAACATCCTTTAATCGGATATACTGGCGTCAATTCCGGTCATAGAGTCAAACCGGTGCACATTTCTTACATAAAATTTGCTACTTGTTCTTCTCAAATTCTCAGATTTTTTCTACGTCTTACGGTTCGTGAGAAAAAAATCCAATTGGAGGTCTACATGTCTTGCAAATTTCGTGAAAATAAAAACTTTGTATTTCGTTCCAAATTTAATTTATTTCGATTAAGCCTGACGTACTGATTCAAAAAAGATATACATACCCCTATGAGAAAATGCACCGTTTGGCCGGAAAATGGAAAAAACTGAAAATTTTTAATTCGATTTTTCCATTAGTTTTGCCAAACTGTGGGTAGGGGATAGAAAAAAAACACATATTTGGAATAAGTTAGACCTAGTGTATATATTAACATTAAAAAAACAATTTCCTAAAATTGGAATTTGCCCAAAAATGTTTAAAGGGGGTACCGTTGGATTTTTTTCAAAATTCAATAATCGGGCATATTGGTGTCAATTCCGGTCCTAGAGTCAAACCGGTGCACATTTCTTACATAAAATTTGCTACTTGTTCTTCTCAAGTTCTCAGATTTTTTCTACGTCTTACGGTTCGTGAGAAAAAATTCCAATTGGAGGTCTACATGTCTTGCAAATTTCGTGAAAATAAAAACTTTGTATTTCGTTCCAAATTTAATTTATTTCGATTAAGCCTGACGTACTGATTCAAAAAAGATATACATACCCCTATGAGAAAATGCACCGTTTGGCCGGAAAATGGAAAAAACTGTAATTTTTTGTAATATTTGTTCATCATTTAAACATCCTTTAATCGGATATATTGGCGTCAATTCCGGTCATAGAGTCAAACCGGTGCACATTTCTTACATAAAATTTGCTACTTGTTCTTCTCAAGTTCTCAGATTTTTGCTAGGTCTTACGGTTCGTGAGAAAAAAATCCAATTGGAGGTCTACATGTCTTGCAAATTTCGTGAAAATAAAAACTTTGTATTTCGTTCTAAATTTAATTTATTTCGATTAAGCCTGACGTACTGATTCAAAAAAGATATACATACCCCTATGAGAAAATGCACCGTTTGGCCGGAAAATGGAAAAAACTGGAAATTTTTAATTCGATTTTTCCATTATTTTTGCCAAACTGTGGGTAGGGGATAGAAAAAAAACACATATTTGGAATAAGTTAGACCTAGTGTATATATTAACATTAAAAAAACAATTTCCTAAAATTGGAATTTGCCCAAAAATGTTTAAAGGGGGTACCCTTGGATTTTTTTCAAAATTCAATAATCGGGCATATTGGTGTCAATTTCGGTCCTAGAGTCAAACCGGTGCACTTTTCCCACATAAAATTTGCTACTTGTTCTTCTCAAGTTCTCAGATTTTTTCTACGTCTTACGGTTCGTGAGAAAAAAATCCAATTGGAGGTCTACATGTCTTGCAAATTTCGTGAAAATAAAAACTTTGTATTTCGTTCTAAATTTAATTTATTTCGATTAAGCCTGACGTACTGATTCAAAAAAGGTATACATACCCCTATGAGAAAATGCACCGTTTGGCCGGAAAATGGAAAAAACTATAATTTTTTGTAATATTTGTTCATCATTTAAACATCTTTTAATCGGATATATTGGCGTCAATTCCGGTCCTAGAGTCAAACCGGTGCACATTTCTTACATAAAATTTGCTACTTGTTCTTCTCAAGTTCTCAGATTTTTTCTACGTCTTACGGTTCGTGAGAAAAAATTCCAATTGGAGGTCTACATGTCTTGCAAATTTCGTGAAAATAAAAACTTTGTATTTCGTTCCAAATTTAATTTATTTCGATTAAGCCTGACGTACTGATTCAAAAAAGATATACATACCCCTATGAGAAAATGCACCGTTTGGCCGGAAAATGGAAAAAACTGTAATTTTTTGTAATATTTGTTCATCATTTAAACATCCTTTAATCGGATATATTGGCGTCAATTCCGGTCATAGAGTCAAACCGGTGCACATTTCTTACATAAAATTTGCTACTTGTTCTTCTCAATTTCTCAGATTTTTGCTAGGTCTTACGGTTCGTGAGAAAAAAATCCAATTGGAGGTCTACATGTCTTGCAAATTTCGTGAAAATAAAAACTTTGTATTTCGTTCTAAATTTAATTTATTTCGATTAAGCCTGACGTACTGATTCAAAAAAGATATACATACCCCTATGAGAAAATGCACCGTTTGGCCGGAAAATGGAAAAAACTGAAAATTTTTAATTCGATTTTTCCATTATTTTTGCCAAACTGTGGGTAGGGGATAGAAAAAAAACACATATTTGGAATAAGTTAGACCTAGTGTATATATTAACATTAAAAAAACAATTTCCTAAAATTGGAATTTGCCCAAAAATGTTTAAAGGGGGTACCCTTGGATTTTTTTCAAAATTCAATAATCGGGCATATTGGTGTCAATTTCGGTCCTAGAGTCAAACCGGTGCACATTTCTTACATAAAATTTGCTACTTGTTCTTCTCAAGTTCTCAGATTTTTTCTACGTCTTACGGTTCGTGAGAAAAAATTCCAATTGGAGGTCTACATGTCTTGCAAATTTCGTGAAAATAAAAACTTTGTATTTCGTTCCAAATTTAATTTATTTCGATTAAGCCTGACGTACTGATTCAAAAAAGATATACATACCCCTATGAGAAAATGCACCGTTTGGCCGGAAAATGGAAAAAACTGTAATTTTTTGTAATATTTGTTCATCATTTAAACATCCTTTAATCGGATATACTGGCGTCAATTCCGGTCATAGAGTCAAACCGGTGCACATTTCTTACATAAAATTTGCTACTTGTTCTTCTCAAATTCTCAGATTTTTTCTACGTCTTACGGTTCGTGAGAAAAAAATCCAATTGGAGGTCTACATGTCTTGCAAATTTCGTGAAAATAAAAACTTTGTATTTCGTTCCAAATTTAATTTATTTCGATTAAGCCTGACGTACTGATTCAAAAAAGATATACATACCCCTATGAGAAAATGCACCGTTTGGCCGGAAAATGGAAAAAACTGAAAATTTTTAATTCGATTTTTCCATTAGTTTTGCCAAACTGTGGGTAGGGGATAGAAAAAAAACACATATTTGGAATAAGTTAGACCTAGTGTATATATTAACATTAAAAAAACAATTTCCTAAAATTGGAATTTGCCCAAAAATGTTTAAAGGGGGTACCGTTGGATTTTTTTCAAAATTCAATAATCGGGCATATTGGTGTCAATTCCGGTCCTAGAGTCAAACCGGTGCACATTTCTTACATAAAATTTGCTACTTGTTCTTCTCAAGTTCTCAGATTTTTTCTACGTCTTACGGTTCGTGAGAAAAAATTCCAATTGGAGGTCTACATGTCTTGCAAATTTCGTGAAAATAAAAACTTTGTATTTCGTTCCAAATTTAATTTATTTCGATTAAGCCTGACGTACTGATTCAAAAAAGATATACATACCCCTATGAGAAAATGCACCGTTTGGCCGGAAAATGGAAAAAACTGTAATTTTTTGTAATATTTGTTCATCATTTAAACATCCTTTAATCGGATATATTGGCGTCAATTCCGGTCATAGAGTCAAACCGGTGCACATTTCTTACATAAAATTTGCTACTTGTTCTTCTCAAGTTCTCAGATTTTTGCTAGGTCTTACGGTTCGTGAGAAAAAAATCCAATTGGAGGTCTACATGTCTTGCAAATTTCGTGAAAATAAAAACTTTGTATTTCGTTCTAAATTTAATTTATTTCGATTAAGCCTGACGTACTGATTCAAAAAAGATATACATACCCCTATGAGAAAATGCACCGTTTGGCCGGAAAATGGAAAAAACTGGAAATTTTTAATTCGATTTTTCCATTATTTTTGCCAAACTGTGGGTAGGGGATAGAAAAAAAACACATATTTGGAATAAGTTAGACCTAGTGTATATATTAACATTAAAAAAACAATTTCCTAAAATTGGAATTTGCCCAAAAATGTTTAAAGGGGGTACCCTTGGATTTTTTTCAAAATTCAATAATCGGGCATATTGGTGTCAATTTCGGTCCTAGAGTCAAACCGGTGCACTTTTCCCACATAAAATTTGCTACTTGTTCTTCTCAAGTTCTCAGATTTTTTCTACGTCTTACGGTTCGTGAGAAAAAAATCCAATTGGAGGTCTACATGTCTTGCAAATTTCGTGAAAATAAAAACTTTGTATTTCGTTCTAAATTTAATTTATTTCGATTAAGCCTGACGTACTGATTCAAAAAAGGTATACATACCCCTATGAGAAAATGCACCGTTTGGCCGGAAAATGGAAAAAACTATAATTTTTTGTAATATTTGTTCATCATTTAAACATCTTTTAATCGGATATATTGGCGTCAATTCCGGTCCTAGAGTCAAACCGGTGCACATTTCTTACATAAAATTTGCTACTTGTTCTTCTCAAGTTCTCAGATTTTTTCTACGTCTTACGGTTCGTGAGAAAAAATTCCAATTGGAGGTCTACATGTCTTGCAAATTTCGTGAAAATAAAAACTTTGTATTTCGTTCCAAATTTAATTTATTTCGATTAAGCCTGACGTACTGATTCAAAAAAGATATACATACCCCTATGAGAAAATGCACCGTTTGGCCGGAAAATGGAAAAAACTGTAATTTTTTGTAATATTTGTTCATCATTTAAACATCCTTTAATCGGATATATTGGCGTCAATTCCGGTCATAGAGTCAAACCGGTGCACATTTCTTACATAAAATTTGCTACTTGTTCTTCTCAATTTCTCAGATTTTTGCTAGGTCTTACGGTTCGTGAGAAAAAAATCCAATTGGAGGTCTACATGTCTTGCAAATTTCGTGAAAATAAAAACTTTGTATTTCGTTCTAAATTTAATTTATTTCGATTAAGCCTGACGTACTGATTCAAAAAAGATATACATACCCCTATGAGAAAATGCACCGTTTGGCCGGAAAATGGAAAAAACTGAAAATTTTTAATTCGATTTTTCCATTATTTTTGCCAAACTGTGGGTAGGGGATAGAAAAAAAACACATATTTGGAATAAGTTAGACCTAGTGTATATATTAACATTAAAAAAACAATTTCCTAAAATTGGAATTTGCCCAAAAATGTTTAAAGGGGGTACCCTTGGATTTTTTTCAAAATTCAATAATCGGGCATATTGGTGTCAATTTCGGTCCTAGAGTCAAACCGGTGCACATTTCTTACATAAAATTTGCTACTTGTTCTTCTCAAGTTCTCAGATTTTTTCTACGTCTTACGGTTCGTGAGAAAAAATTCCAATTGGAGGTCTACATGTCTTGCAAATTTCGTGAAAATAAAAACTTTGTATTTCGTTCCAAATTTAATTTATTTCGATTAAGCCTGACGTACTGATTCAAAAAAGATATACATACCCCTATGAGAAAATGCACCGTTTGGCCGGAAAATGGAAAAAACTGTAATTTTTTGTAATATTTGTTCATCATTTAAACATCCTTTAATCGGATATATTGGCGTCAATTCCGGTCATAGAGTCAAACCGGTGCACATTTCTTACATAAAATTTGCTACTTGTTCTTCTCAAGTTCTCAGATTTTTGCTAGGTCTTACGGCTCGTGAGAAAAAAATCCAATTGGAGGTCTACATGTCTTGCAAATTTCGTGAAAATAAAAACTTTGTATTTCGTTCTAAATTTAATTTATTTCGATTAAGCCTGACGTACTGATTCAAAAAAGATATACATACCCCTATGAGAAAATGCACCGTTTGGCCGGAAAATGGAAAAAACTGAAAATTTTTAATTCGATTTTTCCATTATTTTTGCCAAACTGTGGGTAGGGGATAGAAAAAAAACACATATTTGGAATAAGTTAGACCTAGTGTATATATTAACATTAAAAAAACAATTTCCTAAAATTGGAATTTGCCCAAAAATGTTTAAAGGGGGTACCCTTGGATTTTTTTCAAAATTCAATAATCGGGCATATTGGTGTCAATTTCGGTCCTAGAGTCAAACCGGTGCACTTTTCCCACATAAAATTTGCTACTTGTTCTTCTCAAGTTCTCAGATTTTTTCTACGTCTTACGGTTCGTGAGAAAAAAATCCAATTGGAGGTCTACATGTCTTGCAAATTTCGTGAAAATAAAAACTTTGTATTTCGTTCTAAATTTAATTTATTTCGATTAAGCCTGACGTACTGATTCAAAAAAGGTATACATACCCCTATGAGAAAATGCACCGTTTGGCCGGAAAATGGAAAAAACTATAATTTTTTGTAATATTTGTTCATCATTTAAACATCTTTTAATCGGATATATTGGCGTCAATTCCGGTCCTAGAGTCAAACCGGTGCACATTTCTTACATAAAATTTGCTACTTGTTCTTCTCAAGTTCTCAGATTTTTTCTACGTCTTACGGTTCGTGAGAAAAAATTCCAATTGGAGGTCTACATGTCTTGCAAATTTCGTGAAAATAAAAACTTTGTATTTCGTTCCAAATTTAATTTATTTCGATTAAGCCTGACGTACTGATTCAAAAAAGATATACATACCCCTATGAGAAAATGCACCGTTTGGCCGGAAAATGGAAAAAACTGTAATTTTTTGTAATATTTGTTCATCATTTAAACATCCTTTAATCGGATATATTGGCGTCAATTCCGGTCATAGAGTCAAACCGGTGCACATTTCTTACATAAAATTTGCTACTTGTTCTTCTCAAGTTCTCAGATTTTTGCTAGGTCTTACGGTTCGTGAGAAAAAAATCCAATTGGAGGTCTACATGTCTTGCAAATTTCGTGAAAATAAAAACTTTGTATTTCGTTCTAAATTTAATTTATTTCGATTAAGCCTGACGTACTGATTCAAAAAAGATATACATACCCCTATGAGAAAATGCACCGTTTGGCCGGAAAATGGAAAAAACTGGAAATTTTTAATTCGATTTTTCCATTATTTTTGCCAAACTGTGGGTAGGGGATAGAAAAAAAACACATATTTGGAATAAGTTAGACCTAGTGTATATATTAACATTAAAAAAACAATTTCCTAAAATTGGAATTTGCCCAAAAATGTTTAAAGGGGGTACCCTTGGATTTTTTTCAAAATTCAATAATCGGGCATATTGGTGTCAATTTCGGTCCTAGAGTCAAACCGGTGCACTTTTCCCACATAAAATTTGCTACTTGTTCTTCTCAAGTTCTCAGATTTTTTCTACGTCTTACGGTTCGTGAGAAAAAAATCCAATTGGAGGTCTACATGTCTTGCAAATTTCGTGAAAATAAAAACTTTGTATTTCGTTCTAAATTTAATTTATTTCGATTAAGCCTGACGTACTGATTCAAAAAAGGTATACATACCCCTATGAGAAAATGCACCGTTTGGCCGGAAAATGGAAAAAACTATAATTTTTTGTAATATTTGTTCATCATTTAAACATCTTTTAATCGGATATATTGGCGTCAATTCCGGTCCTAGAGTCAAACCGGTGCACATTTCTTACATAAAATTTGCTACTTGTTCTTCTCAAGTTCTCAGATTTTTTCTACGTCTTACGGTTCGTGAGAAAAAATTCCAATTGGAGGTCTACATGTCTTGCAAATTTCGTGAAAATAAAAACTTTGTATTTCGTTCCAAATTTAATTTATTTCGATTAAGCCTGACGTACTGATTCAAAAAAGATATACATACCCCTATGAGAAAATGCACCGTTTGGCCGGAAAATGGAAAAAACTGTAATTTTTTGTAATATTTGTTCATCATTTAAACATCCTTTAATCGGATATATTGGCGTCAATTCCGGTCATAGAGTCAAACCGGTGCACATTTCTTACATAAAATTTGCTACTTGTTCTTCTCAATTTCTCAGATTTTTGCTAGGTCTTACGGTTCGTGAGAAAAAAATCCAATTGGAGGTCTACATGTCTTGCAAATTTCGTGAAAATAAAAACTTTGTATTTCGTTCTAAATTTAATTTATTTCGATTAAGCCTGACGTACTGATTCAAAAAAGATATACATACCCCTATGAGAAAATGCACCGTTTGGCCGGAAAATGGAAAAAACTGAAAATTTTTAATTCGATTTTTCCATTATTTTTGCCAAACTGTGGGTAGGGGATAGAAAAAAAACACATATTTGGAATAAGTTAGACCTAGTGTATATATTAACATTAAAAAAACAATTTCCTAAAATTGGAATTTGCCCAAAAATGTTTAAAGGGGGTACCCTTGGATTTTTTTCAAAATTCAATAATCGGGCATATTGGTGTCAATTTCGGTCCTAGAGTCAAACCGGTGCACATTTCTTACATAAAATTTGCTACTTGTTCTTCTCAAGTTCTCAGATTTTTTCTACGTCTTACGGTTCGTGAGAAAAAATTCCAATTGGAGGTCTACATGTCTTGCAAATTTCGTGAAAATAAAAACTTTGTATTTCGTTCCAAATTTAATTTATTTCGATTAAGCCTGACGTACTGATTCAAAAAAGATATACATACCCCTATGAGAAAATGCACCGTTTGGCCGGAAAATGGAAAAAACTGTAATTTTTTGTAATATTTGTTCATCATTTAAACATCCTTTAATCGGATATATTGGCGTCAATTCCGGTCATAGAGTCAAACCGGTGCACATTTCTTACATAAAATTTGCTACTTGTTCTTCTCAAGTTCTCAGATTTTTGCTAGGTCTTACGGCTCGTGAGAAAAAAATCCAATTGGAGGTCTACATGTCTTGCAAATTTCGTGAAAATAAAAACTTTGTATTTCGTTCTAAATTTAATTTATTTCGATTAAGCCTGACGTACTGATTCAAAAAAGATATACATACCCCTATGAGAAAATGCACCGTTTGGCCGGAAAATGGAAAAAACTGAAAATTTTTAATTCGATTTTTCCATTATTTTTGCCAAACTGTGGGTAGGGGATAGAAAAAAAACACATATTTGGAATAAGTTAGACCTAGTGTATATATTAACATTAAAAAAACAATTTCCTAAAATTGGAATTTGCCCAAAAATGTTTAAAGGGGGTACCCTTGGATTTTTTTCAAAATTCAATAATCGGGCATATTGGTGTCAATTTCGGTCCTAGAGTCAAACCGGTGCACTTTTCCCACATAAAATTTGCTACTTGTTCTTCTCAAGTTCTCAGATTTTTTCTACGTCTTACGGTTCGTGAGAAAAAAATCCAATTGGAGGTCTACATGTCTTGCAAATTTCGTGAAAATAAAAACTTTGTATTTCGTTCTAAATTTAATTTATTTCGATTAAGCCTGACGTACTGATTCAAAAAAGGTATACATACCCCTATGAGAAAATGCACCGTTTGGCCGGAAAATGGAAAAAACTATAATTTTTTGTAATATTTGTTCATCATTTAAACATCTTTTAATCGGATATATTGGCGTCAATTCCGGTCCTAGAGTCAAACCGGTGCACATTTCTTACATAAAATTTGCTACTTGTTCTTCTCAAGTTCTCAGATTTTTTCTACGTCTTACGGTTCGTGAGAAAAAATTCCAATTGGAGGTCTACATGTCTTGCAAATTTCGTGAAAATAAAAACTTTGTATTTCGTTCCAAATTTAATTTATTTCGATTAAGCCTGACGTACTGATTCAAAAAAGATATACATACCCCTATGAGAAAATGCACCGTTTGGCCGGAAAATGGAAAAAACTATAATTTTTTGTAATATTTGTTCATCATTTAAACATCCTTTAATCCGATATATTGGCGTCAATTCCGGTCATAGAGTCAAACCGGTGCACATTTCTTACATAAAATTTGCTACTTGTTCTTCTCAAGTTCTCAGATTTTTGCTAGGTCTTACGGTTCGTGAGAAAAAAATCCAATTGGAGGTCTACATGTCTTGCAAATTTCGTGAAAATAAAAACTTTGTATTTCGTTCCAAATTTAATTTATTTCGATTAAGCCTGACGTACTGATTCAAAAAAGATATACATACCCCTATGAGAAAATGCACCGTTTGGCCGGAAAATGGAAAAAACTATAATTTTTTGTAATATTTGTTCATCATTTAAACATCCTTTAATCGGATATACTGGCGTCAATTCCGGTCATAGAGTCAAACCGGTGCACATTTCTTACATAAAATTTGCTACTTGTTCTTCTCAAATTCTCAGATTTTTTCTACGTCTTACGGTTCGTGAGAAAAAAATCCAATTGGAGGTCTACATGTCTTGCAAATTTCGTGAAAATAAAAACTTTGTATTTCGTTCCAAATTTAATTTATTTCGATTAAGCCTGACGTACTGATTCAAAAAAGATATACATACCCCTATGAGAAAATGCACCGTTTGGCCGGAAAATGGAAAAAACTGAAAATTTTTAATTCGATTTTTCCATTAGTTTTGCCAAACTGTGGGTAGGGGATAGAAAAAAAACACATATTTGGAATAAGTTAGACCTAGTGTATATATTAACATTAAAAAACAATTTCCTAAAATTGGAATTTGCCCAAAAATGTTTAAAGGGGGTACCGTTGGATTTTTTTCAAAATTCAATAATCGGGCATATTGGTGTCAATTCCGGTCCTAGAGTCAAACGGTGCACATTTCTTACATAAAATTTGCTACTTGTTCTTCTCAAGTTCTCAGATTTTTTCTACGTCTTACGGTTCGTGAGAAAAAATTCCAATTGGAGGTCTACATGTCTTGCAAATTTCGTGAAAATAAAAACTTTGTATTTCGTTCCAAATTTAATTTATTTCGATTAAGCCTGACGTACTGATTCAAAAAGATATACATACCCCTATGAGAAATGCACCGTTTGGCCGGAAAATGGAAAAAACTGTAATTTTTTGTAATATTTGTTCATCATTTAAACATCCTTTAATCGGATATATTGGCGTCAATTCCGGTCATAGAGTCAAACCGGTGCACATTTCTTACATAAAATTTGCTACTTGTTCTTCTCAAGTTCTCAGATTTTTGCTAGGTCTTACGGTTCGTGAGAAAAAAATCCAATTGGAGGTCTACATGTCTTGCAAATTTCGTGAAAATAAAAACTTTGTATTTCGTTCTAAATTTAATTTATTTCGATTAAGCCTGACGTACTGATTCAAAAAAGATATACATACCCCTATGAGAAAATGCACCGTTTGGCCGGAAAATGGAAAAAACTGGAAATTTTTAATTCGATTTTTCCATTATTTTTGCCAAACTGTGGGTAGGGGATAGAAAAAAAACACATATTTGGAATAAGTTAGACCTAGTGTATATATTAACATTAAAAAAACAATTTCCTAAAATTGGAATTTGCCCAAAAATGTTTAAAGGGGGTACCCTTGGATTTTTTCAAATTCAATAATCGGGCATATTGGTGTCAATTTCGGTCCTAGAGTCAAACCGGTGCACTTTTCCCACATAAAATTTGCTACTTGTTCTTCTCAAGTTCTCAGATTTTTTCTACGTCTTACGGTTCGTGAGAAAAAAATCCAATTGGAGGTCTACATGTCTTGCAAATTTCGTGAAAATAAAAACTTTGTATTTCGTTCTAAATTTAATTTATTTCGATTAAGCCTGACGTACTGATTCAAAAAAGGTATACATACCCCTATGAGAAAATGCACCGTTTGGCCGGAAAATGGAAAAAACTATAATTTTTTGTAATATTTGTTCATCATTTAAACATCTTTTAATCGGATATATTGGCGTCAATTCCGGTCCTAGAGTCAAACCGGTGCACATTTCTTACATAAAATTTGCTACTTGTTCTTCTCAAGTTCTCAGATTTTTTCTACGTCTTACGGTTCGTGAGAAAAAATTCCAATTGGAGGTCTACATGTCTTGCAAATTTCGTGAAAATAAAAACTTTGTATTTCGTTCCAAATTTAATTTATTTCGATTAAGCCTGACGTACTGATTCAAAAAAGATATACATACCCCTATGAGAAAATGCACCGTTTGGCCGGAAAATGGAAAAAACTGTAATTTTTTGTAATATTTGTTCATCATTTAAACATCCTTTAATCGGATATATTGGCGTCAATTCGGTCATAGAGTCAAACCGGTGCACATTTCTTACATAAAATTTGCTACTTGTTCTTCTCAATTTCTCAGATTTTTGCTAGGTCTTACGGTTCGTGAGAAAAAAAATCCAATTGGAGGTCTACATGTCTTGCAAATTTCGTGAAAATAAAAACTTTGTATTTCGTTCTAAATTTAATTTATTTCGATTAAGCCTGACGTACTGATTCAAAAAAGATATACATACCCCTATGAGAAAATGCACCGTTTGGCCGGAAAATGGAAAAAACTGAAAATTTTTAATTCGATTTTTCCATTATTTTTGCCAAACTGTGGGTAGGGGATAGAAAAAAAACACATATTTGGAATAAGTTAGACCTAGTGTATATATTAACATTAAAAAAACAATTTCCTAAAATTGGAATTTGCCCAAAAATGTTTAAAGGGGGTACCCTTGGATTTTTTTCAAAATTCAATAATCGGGCATATTGGTGTCAATTTCGGTCCTAGAGTCAAACCGGTGCACATTTCTTACATAAAATTTGCTACTTGTTCTTCTCAAGTTCTCAGATTTTTTCTACGTCTTACGGTTCGTGAGAAAAAATTCCAATTGGAGGTCTACATGTCTTGCAAATTTCGTGAAAATAAAAACTTTGTATTTCGTTCCAAATTTAATTTATTTCGATTAAGCCTGACGTACTGATTCAAAAAAGATATACATACCCCTATGAGAAAATGCACCGTTTGGCCGGAAAATGGAAAAAACTGTAATTTTTTGTAATATTTGTTCATCATTTAAACATCCTTTAATCGGATATATTGGCGTCAATTCCGGTCATAGAGTCAAACCGGTGCACATTTCTTACATAAAATTTGCTACTTGTTCTTCTCAAGTTCTCAGATTTTTGCTAGGTCTTACGGCTCGTGAGAAAAAAATCCAATTGGAGGTCTACATGTCTTGCAAATTTCGTGAAAATAAAAACTTTGTATTTCGTTCTAAATTTAATTTATTTCGATTAAGCCTGACGTACTGATTCAAAAAAGATATACATACCCCTATGAGAAAATGCACCGTTTGGCCGGAAAATGGAAAAAACTGAAAATTTTTAATTCGATTTTTCCATTATTTTTGCCAAACTGTGGGTAGGGGATAGAAAAAAAACACATATTTGGAATAAGTTAGACCTAGTGTATATATTAACATTAAAAAAACAATTTCCTAAAATTGGAATTTGCCCAAAAATGTTTAAAGGGGGTACCCTTGGATTTTTTTCAAAATTCAATAATCGGGCATATTGGTGTCAATTTCGGTCCTAGAGTCAAACCGGTGCACTTTTCCCACATAAAATTTGCTACTTGTTCTTCTCAAGTTCTCAGATTTTTTCTACGTCTTACGGTTCGTGAGAAAAAAATCCAATTGGAGGTCTACATGTCTTGCAAATTTCGTGAAAATAAAAACTTTGTATTTCGTTCTAAATTTAATTTATTTCGATTAAGCCTGACGTACTGATTCAAAAAAGGTATACATACCCCTATGAGAAAATGCACCGTTTGGCCGGAAAATGGAAAAAACTATAATTTTTTGTAATATTTGTTCATCATTTAAACATCTTTTAATCGGATATATTGGCGTCAATTCGGTCCTAGAGTCAAACCGGTGCACATTTCTTACATAAAATTTGCTACTTGTTCTTCTCAAGTTCTCAGATTTTTTCTACGTCTTACGGTTCGTGAGAAAAAATTCCAATTGGAGGTCTACATGTCTTGCAAATTTCGTGAAAATAAAAACTTTGTATTTCGTTCCAAATTTAATTTATTTCGATTAAGCCTGACGTACTGATTCAAAAAAGATATACATACCCCTATGAGAAAATGCACCGTTTGGCCGGAAAATGGAAAAAACTGTAATTTTTTGTAATATTTGTTCATCATTTAAACATCCTTTAATCGGATATACTGGCGTCAATTCCGGTCATAGAGTCAAACCGGTGCACATTTCTTACATAAAATTTGCTACTTGTTCTTCTCAAATTCTCAGATTTTTTCTACGTCTTACGGTTCGTGAGAAAAAAATCCAATTGGAGGTCTACATGTCTTGCAAATTTCGAAAATAAAAACTTTGTATTTCGTTCCAAATTTAATTTATTTCGATTAAGCCTGACGTACTGATTCAAAAAAGATATACATACCCCTATGAGAAAATGCACCGTTTGGCCGGAAAATGGAAAAAACTGAAAATTTTTAATTCGATTTTTCCATTAGTTTTGCCAAACTGTGGGTAGGGGATAGAAAAAAAACACATATTTGGAATAAGTTAGACCTAGTGTATATATTAACATTAAAAAAACAATTTCCTAAAATTGGAATTTGCCCAAAAATGTTTAAAGGGGGTACCGTTGGATTTTTTTCAAAATTCAATAATCGGGCATATTGGTGTCAATTTCGGTCCTAGAGTCAAACCGGTGCACTTTTCCCACATAAAATTTGCTACTTGTTCTTCTCAAGTTCTCAGATTTTTTCTACGTCTTACGGTTCGTGAGAAAAAAATCCAATTGGAGGTCTACATGTCTTGCAAATTTCGTGAAAATAAAAACTTTGTATTTCGTTCTAAATTTAATTTATTTCGATTAAGCCTGACGTACTGATTCAAAAAGGTATACATACCCCTATGAGAAAATGCACCGTTTGGCCGGAAAATGGAAAAAACTATAATTTTTTGTAATATTTGTTCATCATTTAAACATCTTTTAATCGGATATATTGGCGTCAATTCCGGTCCTAGAGTCAAACCGGTGCACATTTCTTACATAAAATTTGCTACTTGTTCTTCTCAAGTTCTCAGATTTTTTCTACGTCTTACGGTTCGTGAGAAAAAATTCCAATTGGAGGTCTACATGTCTTGCAAATTTCGTGAAAATAAAAACTTTGTATTTCGTTCCAAATTTAATTTATTTCGATTAAGCCTGACGTACTGATTCAAAAAAGATATACATACCCCTATGAGAAAATGCACCGTTTGGCCGGAAAATGGAAAAAACTGTAATTTTTTGTAATATTTGTTCATCATTTAAACATCCTTTAATCGGATATATTGGCGTCAATTCGGTCATAGAGTCAAACCGGTGCACATTTCTTACATAAAATTTGCTACTTGTTCTTCTCAATTTCTCAGATTTTTGCTAGGTCTTACGGTTCGTGAGAAAAAAATCCAATTGGAGGTCTACATGTCTTGCAAATTTCGTGAAAATAAAAACTTTGTATTTCGTTCTAAATTTAATTTATTTCGATTAAGCCTGACGTACTGATTCAAAAAAGATATACATACCCCTATGAGAAAATGCACCGTTTGGCCGGAAAATGGAAAAAACTGAAAATTTTTAATTCGATTTTTCCATTATTTTTGCCAACTGTGGGTAGGGGATAGAAAAAAAACACATATTTGGAATAAGTTAGACCTAGTGTATATATTAACATTAAAAAAACAATTTCCTAAAATTGGAATTTGCCCAAAAATGTTTAAAGGGGTACCCTTGGATTTTTTTCAAAATTCAATAATCGGGCATATTGGTGTCAATTTCGGTCCTAGAGTCAAACCGGTGCACATTTCTTACATAAAATTTGCTACTTGTTCTTCTCAAGTTCTCAGATTTTTTCTACGTCTTACGGTTCGTGAGAAAAAATTCCAATTGGAGGTCTACATGTCTTGCAAATTTCGTGAAAATAAAAACTTTGTATTTCGTTCCAAATTTAATTTATTTCGATTAAGCCTGACGTACTGATTCAAAAAAGATATACATACCCCTATGAGAAAATGCACCGTTTGGCCGGAAAATGGAAAAAACTGTAATTTTTTGTAATATTTGTTCATCATTTAAACATCCTTTAATCGGATATATTGGCGTCAATTCCGGTCATAGAGTCAAACCGGTGCACATTTCTTACATAAAATTTGCTACTTGTTCTTCTCAAGTTCTCAGATTTTTGCTAGGTCTTACGGCTCGTGAGAAAAAAATCCAATTGGAGGTCTACATGTCTTGCAAATTTCGTGAAAATAAAAACTTTGTATTTCGTTCTAAATTTAATTTATTTCGATTAATCCTGACGTACTGATTCAAAAAAGATATACATACCCCTATGAGAAAATGCACCGTTTGGCCGGAAAATGGAAAAAACTGAAAATTTTTAATTCGATTTTTCCATTATTTTTGCCAAACTGTGGGTAGGGGATAGAAAAAAAACACATATTTGGAATAAGTTAGACCTAGTGTATATATTAACATTAAAAAAACAATTTCCTAAAATTGGAATTTGCCCAAAAATGTTTAAAGGGGGTACCCTTGGATTTTTTTCAAAATTCAATAATCGGGCATATTGGTGTCAATTTCGGTCCTAGAGTCAAACCGGTGCACTTTTCCCACATAAAATTTGCTACTTGTTCTTCTCAAGTTCTCAGATTTTTTCTACGTCTTACGGTTCGTGAGAAAAAAATCCAATTGGAGGTCTACATGTCTTGCAAATTTCGTGAAAATAAAAACTTTGTATTTCGTTCTAAATTTAATTTATTTCGATTAAGCCTGACGTACTGATTCAAAAAAGGTATACATACCCCTATGAGAAAATGCACCGTTTGGCCGGAAAATGGAAAAAACTATAATTTTTTGTAATATTTGTTCATCATTTAAACATCTTTTAATCGGATATATTGGCGTCAATTCCGGTCCTAGAGTCAAACCGGTGCACATTTCTTACATAAAATTTGCTACTTGTTCTTCTCAAGTTCTCAGATTTTTTCTACGTCTTACGGTTCGTGAGAAAAAATTCCAATTGGAGGTCTACATGTCTTGCAAATTTCGTGAAAATAAAAACTTTGTATTTCGTTCCAAATTTAATTTATTTCGATTAAGCCTGACGTACTGATTCAAAAAAGATATACATACCCCTATGAGAAAATGCACCGTTTGGCCGGAAAATGGAAAAAACTGTAATTTTTTGTAATATTTGTTCATCATTTAAACATCCTTTAATCGGATATATTGGCGTCAATTCCGGTCATAGAGTCAAACCGGTGCACATTTCTTACATAAAATTTGCTACTTGTTCTTCTCAAGTTCTCAGATTTTTGCTAGGTCTTACGGTTCGTGAGAAAAAAATCCAATTGGAGGTCTACATGTCTTGCAAATTTCGTGAAAATAAAAACTTTGTATTTCGTTCTAAATTTAATTTATTTCGATTAAGCCTGACGTACTGATTCAAAAAAGATATACATACCCCTATGAGAAAATGCACCGTTTGGCCGGAAAATGGAAAAAACTGAAAATTTTTAATTCGATTTTTCCATTATTTTTGCCAAACTGTGGGTAGGGGATAGAAAAAAAACACATATTTGGAATAAGTTAGACCTAGTGTATATATTAACATTAAAAAAAACAATTTCCTAAAATTGGAATTTGCCCAAAAATGTTTAAAGGGGGTACCCTTGGATTTTTTTCAAAATTCAATAATCGGGCATATTGGTGTCAATTTCGGTCCTAGAGTCAAACCGGTGCACATTTCTTACATAAAATTTGCTACTTGTTCTTCTCAAGTTCTCAGATTTTTTCTACGTCTTACGGTTCGTGAGAAAAAATTCCAATTGGAGGTCTACATGTCTTGCAAATTTCGTGAAAATAAAAACTTTGTATTTCGTTCCAAATTTAATTTATTTCGATTAAGCCTGACGTACTGATTCAAAAAGATATACATACCCCTATGAGAAAATGCACCGTTTGGCCGGAAAATGGAAAAAACTATAATTTTTTTTAATATTTGTTCATCATTTAAACATCCTTTAATCGGATATATTGGCGTCAATTCCGGTCCTAGAGTCAAACCGGTGCACATTTCTTACATAAAATTTGCTACTTGTTCTTCTCAAGTTCTCAGATTTTTTCTACGTCTTACGGTTCGTGAGAAAAAATTCCAATTGGAGGTCTACATGTCTTGCAAATTTCGTGAAAATAAAAACTTTGTATTTTGTTCCAAATTTAATTTGTTTCGATTAAGCCTGACGTACTGATTCAAAAAAGATATACATACCCCTATGAGAAAATGCACCGTTTGGCCGGAAAATGGAAAAAACTGAAAATTTTTAATTCGATTTTTCCATTATTTTTGCCAAACTGTGGGTAGGGGATAGAAAAAAAACACATATTTGGAATAAGTTAGACCTAGTGTATATATTAACATTAAAAAAACAATTTCCTAAAATTGGAATTTGCCCAAAAATGTTTAAAGGGGGTACCCTTGGATTTTTTTCAAAATTCAATAATCGGGCATATTGGTGTCAATTTCGGTCCTAGAGTCAAACCGGTGCACTTTTCCCACATAAAATTTGCTACTTGTTCTTCTCAAGTTCTCAGATTTTTTCTACGTCTTACGGTTCGTGAGAAAAAAATCCAATTGGAGGTCTACATGTCTTGCAAATTTCGTGAAAATAAAAACTTTGTATTTCGTTCTAAATTTAATTTATTTCGATTAAGCCTGACGTACTGATTCAAAAAAGGTATACATACCCCTATGAGAAAATGCACCGTTTGGCCGGAAAATGGAAAAAACTATAATTTTTTGTAATATTTGTTCATCATTTAAACATCTTTTAATCGGATATATTGGCGTCAATTCCGGTCCTAGAGTCAAACCGGTGCACATTTCTTACATAAAATTTGCTACTTGTTCTTCTCAAGTTCTCAGATTTTTTCTACGTCTTACGGTTCGTGAGAAAAAATTCCAATTGGAGGTCTACATGTCTTGCAAATTTCGTGAAAATAAAAACTTTGTATTTCGTTCCAAATTTAATTTATTTCGATTAAGCCTGACGTACTGATTCAAAAAAGATATACATACCCCTATGAGAAAATGCACCGTTTGGCCGGAAAATGGAAAAAACTGTAATTTTTTGTAATATTTGTTCATCATTTAAACATCCTTTAATCGGATATATTGGCGTCAATTCCGGTCATAGAGTCAAACCGGTGCACATTTCTTACATAAAATTTGCTACTTGTTCTTCTCAAGTTCTCAGATTTTTGCTAGGTCTTACGGTTCGTGAGAAAAAAATCCAATTGGAGGTCTACATGTCTTGCAAATTTCGTGAAAATAAAAACTTTGTATTTCGTTCTAAATTTAATTTATTTCGATTAAGCCTGACGTACTGATTCAAAAAAGATATACATACCCCTATGAGAAAATGCACCGTTTGGCCGGAAAATGGAAAAAACTGAAAATTTTTAATTCGATTTTTCCATTATTTTTGCCAAACTGTGGGTAGGGGATAGAAAAAAAACACATATTTGGAATAAGTTAGACCTAGTGTATATATTAACATTAAAAAAACAATTTCCTAAAATTGGAATTTGCCCAAAAATGTTTAAAGGGGGTACCCTTGGATTTTTTTCAAAATTCAATAATCGGGCATATTGGTGTCAATTTCGGTCCTAGAGTCAAACCGGTGCACATTTCTTACATAAAATTTGCTACTTGTTCTTCTCAAGTTCTCAGATTTTTTCTACGTCTTACGGTTCGTGAGAAAAAATTCCAATTGGAGGTCTACATGTCTTGCAAATTTCGTGAAAATAAAAACTTTGTATTTCGTTCCAAATTTAATTTATTTCGATTAAGCCTGACGTACTGATTCAAAAAAGATATACATACCCCTATGAGAAAATGCACCGTTTGGCCGGAAAATGGAAAAAACTATAATTTTTTTTAATATTTGTTCATCATTTAAACATCCTTTAATCGGATATATTGGCGTCAATTCCGGTCCTAGAGTCAAACCGGTGCACATTTCTTACATAAAATTTGCTACTTGTTCTTCTCAAGTTCTCAGATTTTTTCTACGTCTTACGGTTCGTGAGAAAAAATTCCAATTGGAGGTCTACATGTCTTGCAAATTTCGTGAAAATAAAAACTTTGTATTTTGTTCCAAATTTAATTTGTTTCGATTAAGCCTGACGTACTGATTCAAAAAAGATATACATACCCCTATGAGAAAATGCACCGTTTGGCCGGAAAATGGAAAAAACTGAAAATTTTTAATTCGATTTTTCCATTATTTTTGCCAAACTGTGGGTAGGGGATAGAAAAAAAACACATATTTGGAATAAGTTAGACCTAGTGTATATATTAACATTAAAAAAACAATTTCCTAAAATTGGAATTTGCCCAAAAATGTTTAAAGGGGGTACCCTTGGATTTTTTTCAAAATTCAATAATCGGGCATATTGGTGTCAATTCCGGTCCTAGAGTCAAACCGGTGCACTTTTCCTACATAAAATTTGCTACTTGTTCTTCTCAAGTTCTCAGATTTTTTCTACGTCTTACGGTTCGTGAGAAAAAATTCCAATTGGAGGTCTACATGTCTTGCAAATTTCGTGAAAATAAAAACTTTGTATTTCGTTCCAAATTTAATTTATTTCGATTAAGCCTGACGTACTGATTCAAAAAAGATATACATACCCCTATGAGAAAATGCACCGTTTGGCCGGAAAATGGAAAAAACTGTAATTTTTTGTAATATTTGTTCATCATTTAAACATCCTTTAATCGGATATATTGGCGTCAATTCCGGTCATAGAGTCAAACCGGTGCACATTTCTTACATAAAATTTGCTACTTGTTCTTCTCAAGTTCTCAGATTTTTGCTAGGTCTTACGGCTCGTGAGAAAAAAATCCAATTGGAGGTCTACATGTCTTGCAAATTTCGTGAAAATAAAAACTTTGTATTTCGTTCTAAATTTAATTTATTTCGATTAAGCCTGACGTACTGATTCAAAAAAGATATACATACCCCTATGAGAAAATGCACCGTTTGGCCGGAAAATGGAAAAAACTGAAAATTTTTAATTCGATTTTTCCATTATTTTTGCCAAACTGTGGGTAGGGGATAGAAAAAAAACACATATTTGGAATAAGTTAGACCTAGTGTATATATTAACATTAAAAAAACAATTTCCTAAAATTGGAATTTGCCCAAAAATGTTTAAAGGGGGTACCCTTGGATTTTTTTCAAAATTCAATAATCGGGCATATTGGTGTCAATTTCGGTCCTAGAGTCAAACCGGTGCACTTTTCCCACATAAAATTTGCTACTTGTTCTTCTCAAGTTCTCAGATTTTTTCTACGTCTTACGGTTCGTGAGAAAAAAATCCAATTGGAGGTCTACATGTCTTGCAAATTTCGTGAAAATAAAAACTTTGTATTTCGTTCTAAATTTAATTTATTTCGATTAAGCCTGACGTACTGATTCAAAAAAGGTATACATACCCCTATGAGAAAATGCACCGTTTGGCCGGAAAATGGAAAAAACTATAATTTTTTGTAATATTTGTTCATCATTTAAACATCTTTTAATCGGATATATTGGCGTCAATTCCGGTCCTAGAGTCAAACCGGTGCACATTTCTTACATAAAATTTGCTACTTGTTCTTCTCAAGTTCTCAGATTTTTTCTACGTCTTACGGTTCGTGAGAAAAAATTCCAATTGGAGGTCTACATGTCTTGCAAATTTCGTGAAAATAAAAACTTTGTATTTCGTTCCAAATTTAATTTATTTCGATTAAGCCTGACGTACTGATTCAAAAAAGATATACATACCCCTATGAGAAAATGCACCGTTTGGCCGGAAAATGGAAAAAACTGTAATTTTTTGTAATATTTGTTCATCATTTAAACATCCTTTAATCGGATATATTGGCGTCAATTCCGGTCATAGAGTCAAACCGGTGCACATTTCTTACATAAAATTTGCTACTTGTTCTTCTCAAGTTCTCAGATTTTTGCTAGGTCTTACGGTTCGTGAGAAAAAAATCCAATTGGAGGTCTACATGTCTTGCAAATTTCGTGAAAATAAAAACTTTGTATTTCGTTCCAAATTTAATTTATTTCGATTAAGCCTGACGTACTGATTCAAAAAAGATATACATACCCCTATGAGAAAATGCACCGTTTGGCCGGAAAATGGAAAAAACTGTAATTTTTTGTAATATTTGTTCATCATTTAAACATCCTTTAATCGGATATATTGGCGTCAATTCCGGTCATAGAGTCAAACCGGTGCACATTTCTTACATAAAATTTGCTACTTGTTCTTCTCAAGTTCTCAGATTTTTTCTACGTCTTACGGTTCGTGAGAAAAAATTCCAATTGGAGGTCTACATGTCTTGCAAATTTCGTGAAAATAAAAACTTTGTATTTCGTTCCAAATTTAATTTATTTCGATTAAGCCTGACGTACTGATTCAAAAAAGATATACATACCCCTATGAGAAAATGCACCGTTTGGCCGGAAAATGGAAAAAACTATAATTTTTTTTAATATTTGTTCATCATTTAAACATCCTTTAATCGGATATATTGGCGTCAATTCCGGTCCTAGAGTCAAACCGGTGCACATTTCTTACATAAAATTTGCTACTTGTTCTTCTCAAGTTCTCAGATTTTTTCTACGTCTTACGGTTCGTGAGAAAAAATTCCAATTGGAGGTCTACATGTCTTGCAAATTTCGTGAAAATAAAAACTTTGTATTTTGTTCCAAATTTAATTTGTTTCGATTAAGCCTGACGTACTGATTCAAAAAAGATATACATACCCCTATGAGAAAATGCACCGTTTGGCCGGAAAATGGAAAAAACTGAAAATTTTTAATTCGATTTTTCCATTATTTTTGCCAAACTGTGGGTAGGGGATAGAAAAAAAACACATATTTGGAATAAGTTAGACCTAGTGTATATATTAACATTAAAAAAACAATTTCCTAAAATTGGAATTTGCCCAAAAATGTTTAAAGGGGGTACCCTTGGATTTTTTTCAAAATTCAATAATCGGGCATATTGGTGTCAATTCCGGTCCTAGAGTCAAACCGGTGCACTTTTCCTACATAAAATTTGCTACTTGTTCTTCTCAAGTTCTCAGATTTTTTCTACGTCTTACGGTTCGTGAGAAAAAATTCCAATTGGAGGTCTACATGTCTTGCAAATTTCGTGAAAATAAAAACTTTGTATTTCGTTCCAAATTTAATTTATTTCGATTAAGCCTGACGTACTGATTCAAAAAAGATATACATACCCCTATGAGAAAATGCACCGTTTGGCCGGAAAATGGAAAAAACTGTAATTTTTTGTAATATTTGTTCATCATTTAAACATCCTTTAATCGGATATATTGGCGTCAATTCCGGTCATAGAGTCAAACCGGTGCACATTTCTTACATAAAATTTGCTACTTGTTCTTCTCAAGTTCTCAGATTTTTGCTAGGTCTTACGGCTCGTGAGAAAAAAATCCAATTGGAGGTCTACATGTCTTGCAAATTTCGTGAAAATAAAAACTTTGTATTTCGTTCTAAATTTAATTTATTTCGATTAAGCCTGACGTACTGATTCAAAAAAGATATACATACCCCTATGAGAAAATGCACCGTTTGGCCGGAAAATGGAAAAAACTGAAAATTTTTAATTCGATTTTTCCATTATTTTTGCCAAACTGTGGGTAGGGGATAGAAAAAAAACACATATTTGGAATAAGTTAGACCTAGTGTATATATTAACATTAAAAAAACAATTTTCTAAAATTGGAATTTGCCCAAAAATGTTTAAAGGGGGTACCCTTGGATTTTTTTCAAAATTCAATAATCGGGCATATTGGTGTCAATTTCGGTCCTAGAGTCAAACTGGTGCACTTTTCCCACATAAAATTTGCTACTTGTTCTTCTCAAGTTCTCAGATTTTTTCTACGTCTTACGGTTCGTGAGAAAAAAATCCAATTGGAGGTCTACATGTCTTGCAAATTTCGTGAAAATAAAAACTTTGAATTTCGTTCTAAATTTAATTTATTTCGATTAAGCCTGACGTACTGATTCAAAAAAGGTATACATACCCCTATGAGAAAATGCACCGTTTGGCCGGAAAATGGAAAAAACTATAATTTTTTGTAATATTTGTTCATCATTTAAACATCTTTTAATCGGATATATTGGCGTCAATTCCGGTCCTAGAGTCAAACCGGTGCACATTTCTTACATAAAATTTGCTACTTGTTCTTCTCAAGTTCTCAGATTTTTTCTACGTCTTACGGTTCGTGAGAAAAAATTCCAATTGGAGGTCTACATGTCTTGCAAATTTCGTGAAAATAAAAACTTTGTATTTCGTTCCAAATTTAATTTATTTCGATTAAGCCTGACGTACTGATTTAAAAAAGATATACATACCCCTATGAGAAAATGCACCGTTTGGCCGGAAAATGGAAAAAACTGTAATTTTTTGTAATATTTGTTCATCATTTAAACATCCTTTAATCGGATATATTGGCGTCAATTCCGGTCATAGAGTCAAACCGGTGCACATTTCTTACATAAAATTTGCTACTTGTTCTTCTCAAGTTCTCAGATTTTTGCTAGGTCTTACGGTTCGTGAGAAAAAAATCCAATTGGAGGTCTACATGTCTTGCAAATTTCGTGAAAATAAAAACTTTGTATTTCGTTCTAAATTTAATTTATTTCGATTAAGCCTGACGTACTGATTCAAAAAAGATATACATACCCCTATGAGAAAATGCACCGTTTGGCCGGAAAATGGAAAAAACTGAAAATTTTTAATTCGATTTTTCCATTATTTTTGCCAAACTGTGGGTAGGGGATAGAAAAAAAACACATATTTGGAATAAGTTAGACCTAGTGTATATATTAACATTAAAAAAACAATTTCCTAAAATTGGAATTTGCCCAAAAATGTTTAAAGGGGGTACCCTTGGATTTTTTTCAAAATTCAATAATCGGGCATATTGGTGTCAATTTCGGTCCTAGAGTCAAACCGGTGCACATTTCTTACATAAAATTTGCTACTTGTTCTTCTCAAGTTCTCAGATTTTTTCTACGTCTTACGGTTCGTGAGAAAAAATTCCAATTGGAGGTCTACATGTCTTGCAAATTTCGTGAAAATAAAAACTTTGTATTTCGTTCCAAATTTAATTTATTTCGATTAAGCCTGACGTACTGATTCAAAAAAGATATACATACCCCTATGAGAAAATGCACCGTTTGGCCGGAAAATGGAAAAAACTATAATTTTTTTTAATATTTGTTCATCATTTAAACATCCTTTAATCGGATATATTGGCGTCAATTCCGGTCCTAGAGTCAAACCGGTGCACATTTCTTACATAAAATTTGCTACTTGTTCTTCTCAAGTTCTCAGATTTTTTCTACGTCTTACGGTTCGTGAGAAAAAATTCCAATTGGAGGTCTACATGTCTTGCAAATTTCGTGAAAATAAAAACTTTGTATTTTGTTCCAAATTTAATTTGTTTCGATTAAGCCTGACGTACTGATTCAAAAAAGATATACATACCCCTATGAGAAAATGCACCGTTTGGCCGGAAAATGGAAAAAACTGAAAATTTTTAATTCGATTTTTCCATTATTTTTGCCAAACTGTGGGTAGGGGATAGAAAAAAAACACATATTTGGAATAAGTTAGACCTAGTGTATATATTAACATTAAAAAAACAATTTCCTAAAATTGGAATTTGCCCAAAAATGTTTAAAGGGGGTACCCTTGGATTTTTTTCAAAATTCAATAATCGGGCATATTGGTGTCAATTTCGGTCCTAGAGTCAAACCGGTGCACTTTTCCCACATAAAATTTGCTACTTGTTCTTCTCAAGTTCTCAGATTTTTTCTACGTCTTACGGTTCGTGAGAAAAAAATCCAATTGGAGGTCTACATGTCTTGCAAATTTCGTGAAAATAAAAACTTTGTATTTCGTTCTAAATTTAATTTATTTCGATTAAGCCTGACGTACTGATTCAAAAAAGGTATACATACCCCTATGAGAAAATGCACCGTTTGGCCGGAAAATGGAAAAAACTATAATTTTTTGTAATATTTGTTCATCATTTAAACATCTTTTAATCGGATATATTGGCGTCAATTCCGGTCCTAGAGTCAAACCGGTGCACATTTCTTACATAAAATTTGCTACTTGTTCTTCTCAAGTTCTCAGATTTTTTCTACGTCTTACGGTTCGTGAGAAAAAATTCCAATTGGAGGTCTACATGTCTTGCAAATTTCGTGAAAATAAAAACTTTGTATTTCGTTCCAAATTTAATTTATTTCGATTAAGCCTGACGTACTGATTCAAAAAAGATATACATACCCCTATGAGAAAATGCACCGTTTGGCCGGAAAATGGAAAAAACTGTAATTTTTTGTAATATTTGTTCATCATTTAAACATCCTTTAATCGGATATATTGGCGTCAATTCCGGTCATAGAGTCAAACCGGTGCACATTTCTTACATAAAATTTGCTACTTGTTCTTCTCAAGTTCTCAGATTTTTGCTAGGTCTTACGGTTCGTGAGAAAAAAATCCAATTGGAGGTCTACATGTCTTGCAAATTTCGTGAAAATAAAAACTTTGTATTTCGTTCTAAATTTAATTTATTTCGATTAAGCCTGACGTACTGATTCAAAAAAGATATACATACCCCTATGAGAAAATGCACCGTTTGGCCGGAAAATGGAAAAAACTGAAAATTTTTAATTCGATTTTTCCATTATTTTTGCCAAACTGTGGGTAGGGGATAGAAAAAAAACACATATTTGGAATAAGTTAGACCTAGTGTATATATTAACATTAAAAAAACAATTTCCTAAAATTGGAATTTGCCCAAAAATGTTTAAAGGGGGTACCCTTGGATTTTTTTCAAAATTCAATAATCGGGCATATTGGTGTCAATTTCGGTCCTAGAGTCAAACCGGTGCACATTTCTTACATAAAATTTGCTACTTGTTCTTCTCAAGTTCTCAGATTTTTTCTACGTCTTACGGTTCGTGAGAAAAAATTCCAATTGGAGGTCTACATGTCTTGCAAATTTCGTGAAAATAAAAACTTTGTATTTCGTTCCAAATTTAATTTATTTCGATTAAGCCTGACGTACTGATTCAAAAAAGATATACATACCCCTATGAGAAAATGCACCGTTTGGCCGGAAAATGGAAAAAACTATAATTTTTTTTAATATTTGTTCATCATTTAAACATCCTTTAATCGGATATATTGGCGTCAATTCCGGTCCTAGAGTCAAACCGGTGCACATTTCTTACATAAAATTTGCTACTTGTTCTTCTCAAGTTCTCAGATTTTTTCTACGTCTTACGGTTCGTGAGAAAAAATTCCAATTGGAGGTCTACATGTCTTGCAAATTTCGTGAAAATAAAAACTTTGTATTTTGTTCCAAATTTAATTTGTTTCGATTAAGCCTGACGTACTGATTCAAAAAAGATATACATACCCCTATGAGAAAATGCACCGTTTGGCCGGAAAATGGAAAAAACTGAAAATTTTTAATTCGATTTTTCCATTATTTTTGCCAAACTGTGGGTAGGGGATAGAAAAAAAACACATATTTGGAATAAGTTAGACCTAGTGTATATATTAACATTAAAAAAACAATTTCCTAAAATTGGAATTTGCCCAAAAATGTTTAAAGGGGGTACCCTTGGATTTTTTTCAAAATTCAATAATCGGGCATATTGGTGTCAATTCCGGTCCTAGAGTCAAACCGGTGCACTTTTCCTACATAAAATTTGCTACTTGTTCTTCTCAAGTTCTCAGATTTTTTCTACGTCTTACGGTTCGTGAGAAAAAATTCCAATTGGAGGTCTACATGTCTTGCAAATTTCGTGAAAATAAAAACTTTGTATTTCGTTCCAAATTTAATTTATTTCGATTAAGCCTGACGTACTGATTCAAAAAAGATATACATACCCCTATGAGAAAATGCACCGTTTGGCCGGAAAATGGAAAAAACTGTAATTTTTTGTAATATTTGTTCATCATTTAAACATCCTTTAATCGGATATATTGGCGTCAATTCCGGTCATAGAGTCAAACCGGTGCACATTTCTTACATAAAATTTGCTACTTGTTCTTCTCAAGTTCTCAGATTTTTGCTAGGTCTTACGGTTCGTGAGAAAAAAATCCAATTGGAGGTCTACATGTCTTGCAAATTTCGTGAAAATAAAAACTTTGTATTTCGTTCTAAATTTAATTTATTTCGATTAAGCCTGACGTACTGATTCAAAAAAGATATACATACCCCTATGAGAAAATGCACCGTTTGGCCGGAAAATGGAAAAAACTGAAAATTTTTAATTCGATTTTTCCATTATTTTTGCCAAACTGTGGGTAGGGGATAGAAAAAAAACACATATTTGGAATAAGTTAGACCTAGTGTATATATTAACATTAAAAAAACAATTTCCTAAAATTGGAATTTGCCCAAAAATGTTTAAAGGGGGTACCCTTGGATTTTTTTCAAAATTCAATAATCGGGCATATTGGTGTCAATTTCGGTCCTAGAGTCAAACCGGTGCACATTTCTTACATAAAATTTGCTACTTGTTCTTCTCAAGTTCTCAGATTTTTTCTACGTCTTACGGTTCGTGAGAAAAAATTCCAATTGGAGGTCTACATGTCTTGCAAATTTCGTGAAAATAAAAACTTTGTATTTCGTTCCAAATTTAATTTATTTCGATTAAGCCTGACGTACTGATTCAAAAAAGATATACATACCCCTATGAGAAAATGCACCGTTTGGCCGGAAAATGGAAAAAACTATAATTTTTTTTAATATTTGTTCATCATTTAAACATCCTTTAATCGGATATATTGGCGTCAATTCCGGTCCTAGAGTCAAACCGGTGCACATTTCTTACATAAAATTTGCTACTTGTTCTTCTCAAGTTCTCAGATTTTTTCTACGTCTTACGGTTCGTGAGAAAAAATTCCAATTGGAGGTCTACATGTCTTGCAAATTTCGTGAAAATAAAAACTTTGTATTTTGTTCCAAATTTAATTTGTTTCGATTAAGCCTGACGTACTGATTCAAAAAAGATATACATACCCCTATGAGAAAATGCACCGTTTGGCCGGAAAATGGAAAAAACTGAAAATTTTTAATTCGATTTTTCCATTATTTTTGCCAAACTGTGGGTAGGGGATAGAAAAAAAACACATATTTGGAATAAGTTAGACCTAGTGTATATATTAACATTAAAAAAACAATTTCCTAAAATTGGAATTTGCCCAAAAATGTTTAAAGGGGGTACCCTTGGATTTTTTTCAAAATTCAATAATCGGGCATATTGGTGTCAATTTCGGTCCTAGAGTCAAACCGGTGCACTTTTCCCACATAAAATTTGCTACTTGTTCTTCTCAAGTTCTCAGATTTTTTCTACGTCTTACGGTTCGTGAGAAAAAAATCCAATTGGAGGTCTACATGTCTTGCAAATTTCGTGAAAATAAAAACTTTGTATTTCGTTCTAAATTTAATTTATTTCGATTAAGCCTGACGTACTGATTCAAAAAAGGTATACATACCCCTATGAGAAAATGCACCGTTTGGCCGGAAAATGGAAAAAACTATAATTTTTTGTAATATTTGTTCATCATTTAAACATCTTTTAATCGGATATATTGGCGTCAATTCCGGTCCTAGAGTCAAACCGGTGCACATTTCTTACATAAAATTTGCTACTTGTTCTTCTCAAGTTCTCAGATTTTTTCTACGTCTTACGGTTCGTGAGAAAAAATTCCAATTGGAGGTCTACATGTCTTGCAAATTTCGTGAAAATAAAAACTTTGTATTTCGTTCCAAATTTAATTTATTTCGATTAAGCCTGACGTACTGATTCAAAAAAGATATACATACCCCTATGAGAAAATGCACCGTTTGGCCGGAAAATGGAAAAAACTGTAATTTTTTGTAATATTTGTTCATCATTTAAACATCCTTTAATCGGATATATTGGCGTCAATTCCGGTCATAGAGTCAAACCGGTGCACATTTCTTACATAAAATTTGCTACTTGTTCTTCTCAAGTTCTCAGATTTTTGCTAGGTCTTACGGTTCGTGAGAAAAAAATCCAATTGGAGGTCTACATGTCTTGCAAATTTCGTGAAAATAAAAACTTTGTATTTCGTTCTAAATTTAATTTATTTCGATTAAGCCTGACGTACTGATTCAAAAAAGATATACATACCCCTATGAGAAAATGCACCGTTTGGCCGGAAAATGGAAAAAACTGAAAATTTTTAATTCGATTTTTCCATTATTTTTGCCAAACTGTGGGTAGGGGATAGAAAAAAAACACATATTTGGAATAAGTTAGACCTAGTGTATATATTAACATTAAAAAAACAATTTCCTAAAATTGGAATTTGCCCAAAAATGTTTAAAGGGGGTACCCTTGGATTTTTTTCAAAATTCAATAATCGGGCATATTGGTGTCAATTTCGGTCCTAGAGTCAAACCGGTGCACATTTCTTACATAAAATTTGCTACTTGTTCTTCTCAAGTTCTCAGATTTTTTCTACGTCTTACGGTTCGTGAGAAAAAATTCCAATTGGAGGTCTACATGTCTTGCAAATTTCGTGAAAATAAAAACTTTGTATTTCGTTCCAAATTTAATTTATTTCGATTAAGCCTGACGTACTGATTCAAAAAAGATATACATACCCCTATGAGAAAATGCACCGTTTGGCCGGAAAATGGAAAAAACTATAATTTTTTTTAATATTTGTTCATCATTTAAACATCCTTTAATCGGATATATTGGCGTCAATTCCGGTCCTAGAGTCAAACCGGTGCACATTTCTTACATAAAATTTGCTACTTGTTCTTCTCAAGTTCTCAGATTTTTTCTACGTCTTACGGTTCGTGAGAAAAAATTCCAATTGGAGGTCTACATGTCTTGCAAATTTCGTGAAAATAAAAACTTTGTATTTTGTTCCAAATTTAATTTGTTTCGATTAAGCCTGACGTACTGATTCAAAAAAGATATACATACCCCTATGAGAAAATGCACCGTTTGGCCGGAAAATGGAAAAAACTGAAAATTTTTAATTCGATTTTTCCATTATTTTTGCCAAACTGTGGGTAGGGGATAGAAAAAAAACACATATTTGGAATAAGTTAGACCTAGTGTATATATTAACATTAAAAAAACAATTTCCTAAAATTGGAATTTGCCCAAAAATGTTTAAAGGGGGTACCCTTGGATTTTTTTCAAAATTCAATAATCGGGCATATTGGTGTCAATTCCGGTCCTAGAGTCAAACCGGTGCACTTTTCCTACATAAAATTTGCTACTTGTTCTTCTCAAGTTCTCAGATTTTTTCTACGTCTTACGGTTCGTGAGAAAAAATTCCAATTGGAGGTCTACATGTCTTGCAAATTTCGTGAAAATAAAAACTTTGTATTTCGTTCCAAATTTAATTTATTTCGATTAAGCCTGACGTACTGATTCAAAAAAGATATACATACCCCTATGAGAAAATGCACCGTTTGGCCGGAAAATGGAAAAAACTGTAATTTTTTGTAATATTTGTTCATCATTTAAACATCCTTTAATCGGATATATTGGCGTCAATTCCGGTCATAGAGTCAAACCGGTGCACATTTCTTACATAAAATTTGCTACTTGTTCTTCTCAAGTTCTCAGATTTTTGCTAGGTCTTACGGTTCGTGAGAAAAAAATCCAATTGGAGGTCTACATGTCTTGCAAATTTCGTGAAAATAAAAACTTTGTATTTCGTTCTAAATTTAATTTATTTCGATTAAGCCTGACGTACTGATTCAAAAAAGATATACATACCCCTATGAGAAAATGCACCGTTTGGCCGGAAAATGGAAAAAACTGAAAATTTTTAATTCGATTTTTCCATTATTTTTGCCAAACTGTGGGTAGGGGATAGAAAAAAAACACATATTTGGAATAAGTTAGACCTAGTGTATATATTAACATTAAAAAAACAATTTCCTAAAATTGGAATTTGCCCAAAAATGTTTAAAGGGGGTACCCTTGGATTTTTTTCAAAATTCAATAATCGGGCATATTGGTGTCAATTTCGGTCCTAGAGTCAAACCGGTGCACATTTCTTACATAAAATTTGCTACTTGTTCTTCTCAAGTTCTCAGATTTTTTCTACGTCTTACGGTTCGTGAGAAAAAATTCCAATTGGAGGTCTACATGTCTTGCAAATTTCGTGAAAATAAAAACTTTGTATTTCGTTCCAAATTTAATTTATTTCGATTAAGCCTGACGTACTGATTCAAAAAAGATATACATACCCCTATGAGAAAATGCACCGTTTGGCCGGAAAATGGAAAAAACTATAATTTTTTTTAATATTTGTTCATCATTTAAACATCCTTTAATCGGATATATTGGCGTCAATTCCGGTCCTAGAGTCAAACCGGTGCACATTTCTTACATAAAATTTGCTACTTGTTCTTCTCAAGTTCTCAGATTTTTTCTACGTCTTACGGTTCGTGAGAAAAAATTCCAATTGGAGGTCTACATGTCTTGCAAATTTCGTGAAAATAAAAACTTTGTATTTTGTTCCAAATTTAATTTGTTTCGATTAAGCCTGACGTACTGATTCAAAAAAGATATACATACTCCTATGAGAAAATGCACCGTTTGGCCGGAAAATGGAAAAAACTGAAAATTTTTAATTCGATTTTTCCATTATTTTTGCCAAACTGTGGGTAGGGGATAGAAAAAAAACACATATTTGGAATAAGTTAGACCTAGTGTATATATTAACATTAAAAAAACAATTTCCTAAAATTGGAATTTGCCCAAAAATGTTTAAAGGGGGTACCCTTGGATTTTTTTCAAAATTCAATAATCGGGCATATTGGTGTCAATTCCGGTCCTAGAGTCAAACCGGTGCACTTTTCCTACATAAAATTTGCTACTTGTTCTTCTCAAGTTCTCAGATTTTTTCTACGTCTTACGGTTCGTGAGAAAAAATTCCAATTGGAGGTCTACATGTCTTGCAAATTTCGTGAAAATAAAAACTTTGTATTTCGTTCTAAATTTAATTTATTTCGATTAAGCCTGACGTACTGATTCAAAAAAGATATACATACCCCTATGAGAAAATGCACCGTTTGGCCGGAAAATGGAAAAAACTATAATTTTTTGTAATATTTGTTCATCATTTAAACATCTTTTAATCGGATATATTGGCGTCAATTCCGGTCCTAGAGTCAAACCGGTGCACATTTCTTACATAAAATTTGCTACTTGTTCTTCTCAAGTTCTCAGATTTTTTCTACGTCTTACGGTTCGTGAGAAAAAATTCCAATTGGAGGTCTACATGTCTTGCAAATTTCGTGAAAATAAAAACTTTGTATTTCGTTCCAAATTTAATTTATTTCGATTAAGCCTGACGTACTGATTCAAAAAAGATATACATACCCCTATGAGAAAATGCACCGTTTGGCCGGAAAATGGAAAAAACTGAAAATTTTTAATTCGATTTTTCCATTATTTTTGCCAAACTGTGGGTAGGGGATAGAAAAAAAACACATATTTGGAATAAGTTAGACCTAGTGTATATATTAACATTAAAAAAACAATTTCCTAAAATTGGAATTTGCCCAAAAATGTTTAAAGGGGGTACCCTTGGATTTTTTTCAAAATTCAATAATCGGGCATATTGGTGTCAATTCCGGTCCTAGAGTCAAACCGGTGCACTTTTCCTACATAAAATTTGCTACTTGTTCTTCTCAAGTTCTCAGATTTTTTCTACGTCTTACGGTTCGTGAGAAAAAATTCCAATTGGAGGTCTACATGTCTTGCAAATTTCGTGAAAATAAAAACTTTGTATTTCGTTCCAAATTTAATTTATTTCGATTAAGCCTGACGTACTGATTCAAAAAAGATATACATACCCCTATGAGAAAATGCACCGTTTGGCCGGAAAATGGAAAAAACTGTAATTTTTTGTAATATTTGTTCATCATTTAAACATCCGTTAATCGGATATATTGGCGTCAATTCCGGTCATAGAGTCAAACCGGTGCACATTTCTTACATAAAATTTGCTACTTGTTCTTCTCAAGTTCTCAGATTTTTGCTAGGTCTTACGGTTCGTGAGAAAAAAATCCAATTGGAGGTCTACATGTCTTGCAAATTTCGTGAAAATAAAAACTTTGTATTTCGTTCTAAATTTAAATTATTTCGATTAAGCCTGACGTACTGATTCAAAAAAGATATACATACCCCTATGAGAAAATGCACCGTTTGGCCGGAAAATGGAAAAAACTGAAAATTTTTAATTCGATTTTTCCATTATTTTTGCCAAACTGTGGGTAGGGGATAGAAAAAAAACACATATTTGGAATAAGTTAGACCTAGTGTATATATTAAAATTAAAAAAACAATTTCCTAAAATTGGAATTTGCCCAAAAATGTTTAAAGGGGGTACCCTTGGATTTTTTTCAAAATTCAATAATCGGGCATATTGGTGTCAATTCCGGTCCTAGAGTCAAACCGGTGCACTTTTCCTACATAAAATTTGCTACTTGTTCTTCTCAAGTCCTCAGATTTTTTCTACGTCTTACGGTTCGTGAGAAAAAATTCCAATTGGAGGTCTACATGTCTTGCAAATTTCGTGAAAATAAAAACTTTGTATTTCGTTCCAAATTTAATTTATTTCGATTAAGCCTGACGTACTGATTCAAAAAAGATATACATACCCCTATGAGAAAATGCACCGTTTGGCCGGAAAATGGAAAAAACTATAATTTTTTGTAATATTTGTTCATCATTTAAACATCCTTTAATCCGATATATTGGCGTCAATTCCGGTCATAGAGTCAAACCGGTGCACATTTCTTACATAAAATTTGCTACTTGTTCTTCTCAAGTTCTCAGATTTTTGCTAGGTCTTACGGTTCGTGAGAAAAAAATCCAATTGGAGGTCTACATGTCTTGCAAATTTCGTGAAAATAAAAACTTTGTATTTCGTTCCAAATTTAATTTATTTCGATTAAGCCTGACGTACTGATTCAAAAAAGATATACATACCCCTATGAGAAAATGCACCGTTTGGCCGGAAAATGGAAAAAACTATAATTTTTTTTAATATTTGTTCATCATTTAAACATCCTTTAATCGGATATATTGGCGTCAATTCCGGTCCTAGAGTCAAACCGGTGCACATTTCTTACATAAAATTTGCTACTTGTTCTTCTCAAGTTCTCAGATTTTTTCTACGTCTTACGGTTCGTGAGAAAAAATTCCAATTGGAGGTCTACATGTCTTGCAAATTTCGTGAAAATAAAAACTTTGTATTTTGTTCCAAATTTAATTTGTTTCGATTAAGCCTGACGTACTGATTCAAAAAAGATATACATACCCCTATGAGAAAATGCACCGTTTGGCCGGAAAATGGAAAAAACTGAAAATTTTTAATTCGATTTTTCCATTATTTTTGCCAAACTGTGGGTAGGGGATAGAAAAAAAACACATATTTGGAATAAGTTAGACCTAGTGTATATATTAACATTAAAAAAACAATTTCCTAAAATTGGAATTTGCCCAAAAATGTTTAAAGGGGGTACCCTTGGATTTTTTTCAAAATTCAATAATCGGGCATATTGGTGTCAATTTCGGTCCTAGAGTCAAACCGGTGCACTTTTCCCACATAAAATTTGCTACTTGTTCTTCTCAAGTTCTCAGATTTTTTCTACGTCTTACGGTTCGTGAGAAAAAAATCCAATTGGAGGTCTACATGTCTTGCAAATTTCGTGAAAATAAAAACTTTGTATTTCGTTCTAAATTTAATTTATTTCGATTAAGCCTGACGTACTGATTCAAAAAAGGTATACATACCCCTATGAGAAAATGCACCGTTTGGCCGGAAAATGGAAAAAACTATAATTTTTTGTAATATTTGTTCATCATTTAAACATCTTTTAATCGGATATATTGGCGTCAATTCCGGTCCTAGAGTCAAACCGGTGCACATTTCTTACATAAAATTTGCTACTTGTTCTTCTCAAGTTCTCAGATTTTTGCTAGGTCTTACGGTTCGTGAGAAAAAAATCCAATTGGAGGTCTACATGTCTTGCAAATTTCGTGAAAATAAAAACTTTGTATTTCGTTCTAAATTTAATTTATTTCGATTAAGCCTGACGTACTGATTCAAAAAAGGTATACATACCCCTATGAGAAAATGCACCGTTTGGCCGGAAAATGGAAAAAACTATAATTTTTTGTAATATTTGTTCATCATTTAAACATCTTTTAATCGGATATATTGGCGTCAATTCCGGTCCTAGAGTCAAACCGGTGCACATTTCTTACATAAAATTTGCTACTTGTTCTTCTCAAGTTCTCAGATTTTTTCTACGTCTTACGGTTCGTGAGAAAAAATTCCAATTGGAGGTCTACATGTCTTGCAAATTTCGTGAAAATAAAAACTTTGTATTTCGTTCCAAATTTAATTTATTTCGATTAAGCCTGACGTACTGATTCAAAAAAGATATACATACCCCTATGAGAAAATGCACCGTTTGGCCGGAAAATGGAAAAAACTGTAATTTTTTGTAATATTTGTTCATCATTTAAACATCCTTTAATCGGATATATTGGCGTCAATTCCGGTCATAGAGTCAAACCGGTGCACATTTCTTACATAAAATTTGCTACTTGTTCTTCTCAAGTTCTCAGATTTTTGCTAGGTCTTACGGTTCGTGAGAAAAAAATCCAATTGGAGGTCTACATGTCTTGCAAATTTCGTGAAAATAAAAACTTTGTATTTCGTTCTAAATTTAATTTATTTCGATTAAGCCTGACGTACTGATTCAAAAAAGATATACATACCCCTATGAGAAAATGCACCGTTTGGCCGGAAAATGGAAAAAACTGAAAATTTTTAATTCGATTTTTCCATTATTTTTGCCAAACTGTGGGTAGGGGATAGAAAAAAAACACATATTTGGAATAAGTTAGACCTAGTGTATATATTAACATTAAAAAAACAATTTCCTAAAATTGGAATTTGCCCAAAAATGTTTAAAGGGGGTACCCTTGGATTTTTTTCAAAATTCAATAATCGGGCATATTGGTGTCAATTTCGGTCCTAGAGTCAAACCGGTGCACATTTCTTACATAAAATTTGCTACTTGTTCTTCTCAAGTTCTCAGATTTTTTCTACGTCTTACGGTTCGTGAGAAAAAATTCCAATTGGAGGTCTACATGTCTTGCAAATTTCGTGAAAATAAAAACTTTGTATTTCGTTCCAAATTTAATTTATTTCGATTAAGCCTGACGTACTGATTCAAAAAAGATATACATACCCCTATGAGAAAATGCACCGTTTGGCCGGAAAATGGAAAAAACTATAATTTTTTTTAATATTTGTTCATCATTTAAACATCCTTTAATCGGATATATTGGCGTCAATTCCGGTCCTAGAGTCAAACCGGTGCACATTTCTTACATAAAATTTGCTACTTGTTCTTCTCAAGTTCTCAGATTTTTTCTACGTCTTACGGTTCGTGAGAAAAAATTCCAATTGGAGGTCTACATGTCTTGCAAATTTCGTGAAAATAAAAACTTTGTATTTTGTTCCAAATTTAATTTGTTTCGATTAAGCCTGACGTACTGATTCAAAAAAGATATACATACCCCTATGAGAAAATGCACCGTTTGGCCGGAAAATGGAAAAAACTGAAAATTTTTAATTCGATTTTTCCATTATTTTTGCCAAACTGTGGGTAGGGGATAGAAAAAAAACACATATTTGGAATAAGTTAGACCTAGTGTATATATTAACATTAAAAAAACAATTTCCTAAAATTGGAATTTGCCCAAAAATGTTTAAAGGGGGGTACCCTTGGATTTTTTCAAAATTCAATAATCGGGCATATTGGTGTCAATTTCGGTCCTAGAGTCAAACCGGTGCACTTTTCCCACATAAAATTTGCTACTTGTTCTTCTCAAGTTCTCAGATTTTTTCTACGTCTTACGGTTCGTGAGAAAAAAATCCAATTGGAGGTCTACATGTCTTGCAAATTTCGTGAAAATAAAAACTTTGTATTTCGTTCTAAATTTAATTTATTTCGATTAAGCCTGACGTACTGATTCAAAAAAGGTATACATACCCCTATGAGAAAATGCACCGTTTGGCCGGAAAATGGAAAAAACTATAATTTTTTGTAATATTTGTTCATCATTTAAACATCTTTTAATCGGATATATTGGCGTCAATTCCGGTCCTAGAGTCAAACCGGTGCACATTTCTTACATAAAATTTGCTACTTGTTCTTCTCAAGTTCTCAGATTTTTTCTACGTCTTACGGTTCGTGAGAAAAAATTCCAATTGGAGGTCTACATGTCTTGCAAATTTCGTGAAAATAAAAACTTTGTATTTCGTTCCAAATTTAATTTATTTCGATTAAGCCTGACGTACTGATTCAAAAAAGATATACATACCCCTATGAGAAAATGCACCGTTTGGCCGGAAAATGGAAAAAACTGTAATTTTTTGTAATATTTGTTCATCATTTAAACATCCTTTAATCGGATATATTGGCGTCAATTCCGGTCATAGAGTCAAACCGGTGCACATTTCTTACATAAAATTTGCTACTTGTTCTTCTCAAGTTCTCAGATTTTTGCTAGGTCTTACGGTTCGTGAGAAAAAAATCCAATTGGAGGTCTACATGTCTTGCAAATTTCGTGAAAATAAAAACTTTGTATTTCGTTCTAAATTTAATTTATTTCGATTAAGCCTGACGTACTGATTCAAAAAAGATATACATACCCCTATGAGAAAATGCACCGTTTGGCCGGAAAATGGAAAAAACTGAAAATTTTTAATTCGATTTTTCCA
>NW_027311984.1:0-80000 GCF_040954645.1 Diabrotica undecimpunctata
GTGTATGAGTGTGTGTGTGTGTCCGTTCGGCTTGCAGAGATAAGAACACGGCCGTGGCAAGAAGTCCCTGCCTGTCGTAATAGGAGAATAATGGGTAGGAGTCGAGAGGTGAAGAGTGTATGTGTGTGTGCGTGTGTGCGTACGTTTGTGAGTGTGTGTGTGAATGTGTGTGTGTGTCCGTTCGGCTCGCAGAGATTAGAATACGGCCAAGGCAATAAGTCCATGCCTGTCGTAAGATGCGACTAATGGGTAGGAGTCGAGAGGTGAAGAGTGTATTTGTGTGTGTGTGCGTGTGTGCGTGTGTGTGTGCGTGGGTGCGTGTGTGTGTGTAAGTGTGTGTGTGTCCGTTCGGCTCGCAGAGATAAGAACACGGCCGTGGCAAGAAGTCCCTGCCTGTCGTAAGAGGCGACTAATGAATAGGAGTCGAGAGGTGAAGAGTGTATGTGTCTTTGTGTGTGTGCGTGTGTTTGTGAGTGTGTGAGTATGTGTATGTGTGTGTGTTCGTGTGTGCGTGCGTGTGTGTGTGTGTGAGAGTATGTGTGTGTGTATGTGTATGTGTGTGTGTATGTCCCTTCGGCTCGCAGAGATAAGAACACGGCCGTGGCAAGAAGGCCCTGCCTGTCGTAAGAGGCGACTAATGAGTAGGAGTCGCGAGATGGAGAGTGTATGTATGTGCGTGTGTGCGTGTGTGTGTGCGTGTATGTGTGTATGTGTGTGTGTCCTTCGGCCCGCAGAGATAAGATTACAGCCGTGGCAAGAAGGCCATGCTTATCGTAAGATACGACTAATAGGTAGGAGTCGAGAGGTGAAGAGTTTATGTGTGTGTGCGTGTGTGAGTGTGTGTGTATGTATGTGTGTCCGTTCGGCTTGCAGAGATAAGAATACAGCCGTGGCAAGAAGGCCCTGCCTGTCGTAAGAGGTGACTAATGGGTAGGAGTCGAGAGGTGAAGAGTGTATGTGTGTGTGTGCGTGTGTGCGTGTGTGTGTGCGTGTGTGAGTGTGTGTGTATGTGTGTGTGTCCGTCTGGCTTGCAGAGGTAAGAATACGGCCAAGGCAAGAAGACCCTGCCAGTTGTAAGGGGCGACTAATAGGTAGGAGTCGAGAGGTGAAGAGTGTATGTGTGTGTCTGCGTGTGTGCGTGTGTTTGTGCGTGTGTGAGTATGTGTGTGTCCGTTCGGCTTGCAGAGATAAGAATACGTCCGTGGCAAGAAGGCCCTGCCTGTCTTAAGAGGCGACTAATGGATAGGAGTCGAGAGGTGGAAAGTGTGTGCGTGTGCCTGTGCGTGTGCGTGTGCGTGTGTTTGTGTGTGCGTGTGTGTGTGTCTGTTCGGCTTTCAGAGATAAGAACACGGCCGTGGCAAGAATTCCCTACCTGTCGTAAGAGGAGAATAATGGGTAGGAGTCGAGAGGTGAATAGTGTATGTGTGTGTGTGCGTGTGTAAGTGTGTGTGTGTGTGTGTGAGTGTGTGTGTGTGTCCGTTCGGCTCGCAGAGATTAGACTACGTCCGTGGCAAGAAGGCCTTGCCTGTCTTAAGAGGCGACTAATGGATAGGAGTCGAGAGGGGAAGAGTGTATGTGTGTGTGTGTGCGTGTGTGCGTGTGTGTGTGCGTGTGTGAGTATGTGTGTGTGTCCGGTCGGCTCGCAGAGATGAGAACACGGCCGTGGCAAGAAGGCCCTGCCTGTCGTAAGAGGCGACTAATGGGTAGGAGTCGAGAGGTGAAGAGTGTATGTGTGTGTGCCTGTGTGCGTGTATTTGTGTGTGCGTGTGTGTGTGCGTGTATGTGTGTGTCCGTTCGGCTTGCAGAGATAAGAACACGGTTGAGGCAAGAAGGCCCTGCCTGTCGTAAGAGGCGACTAATAGGTAGGAGTCGAGAGGTGAAGAATATATGTGTGTGTGCGTGTGTGCGTGTGTGTGTGTGTGTGTGTGTGTGTGAGTATGTGTGTGTGTCCGGTCGGCTCGCAGAGATGAGAACACGGCCGTGGCAAGAAGGCCCTGCCTGTCGTAAGAGGCGACTAATGGGTAGGAGTCGAGAGGTGAAGAGTGTATGTGTGTGTGCCTGTGTGCGTGTATTTGTGTGTGCGTGTGTGTGTGTGCGTGTATGTGTGTGTCCGTTCGGCTTGCAGAGATAAGAACACGGTTGAGGCAAGAAGGCCCTGCCTGTCGTAAGAGGCGACTAATAGGTAGGAGTCGAGAGGTGAAGAATATATGTGTGTGTGCGTGTGTGCGTGTGTGTGTGTGTGTGTGTGTGTGTTTGTATGTGTGTGTGTGTGTCATTCGGCTCGCAGAGATACGAACACAACCAAGGCAAGAAGGCCCTGCCTGTCGTAAGAGGCGACTAATGGTTAGGAGTCAAGAGGTAAGTAGTGTATGTGCGTGTGTGACTGTGTGTGTGTGTCCTTCGGCTCGCAGAGAAAAGAATACTGCCGTGGCAAGAAGGCCCTGCCTGTCGTAAGAGGCGACTAATGAGTAGGAGTCGAGAGGTGAAGAGTTTATATGTGTGTGTGTTCGTGTGTGCGTGCGTGTGTGTGTGTGTGAGAGTATGTGTGTGTGTATGTGTATGTGTGTGTGTATGTCCCTTCGGCTCGCAGAGATAAGAACACGGCCGTGGCAAGAAGGCCCTGCCTGTCGTAAGAGGCGACTAATGAGTAGGAGTCGCGAGATGGAGAGTGTATGTATGTGCGTGTGTGCGTGTGTGTGTGCGTGTATGTGTGTATGTGTGTGTGTCCTTCGGCTCGCAGATATAAGATTACAGCCGTGGCAAGAAGGCCATGCTTATCGTAAGAGGCGACTAATAGGTAGGAGTCGAGAGGTGAAGAGTTTATGTGTGTGTGCGTGTGTGAGTGTGTGTGTATGTATGTGTGTCCGTTCGGCTTGCAGAGATAAGAACACGGCCGTGGCAAGAAGTCCCTGCCTGTCATAAGAGGAGAATAATGGGTAGGAGTCGAGAGGTTAAGAGTGTATATGTGTGTGTGCGCGTGTGTGCGTGCGTGTGTTCTTGTATTTGTGTGTGTGAGTGTGTGTGTGTCCGGTCGGCTCGCAGAGATAAGAACATGGCCGTGGCAGGAAGGCCCTGCCTGTCGTAAGAGGCGACTAATGGGTAGGAGTCGAGAGGGGAAGAGTGTATGTGTGTGTGTGTGCGTGTGTGCGTGTGTGTGTGCGTGTGTGAGTATGTGTGTGTGTCCGGTCGGCTCGCAGAGATGAGAACACGGCCGTGGCAAGAAGGCCCTGCCTGTCGTAAGAGGCGACTAATGGGTAGGAGTCGAGAGGTGAAGAGTGTATGTGTGTGTGCCTGTGTGCGTGTATTTGTGTGTGCGTGTGTGTGTGTGCGTGTATGTGTGTGTCCGTTCGGCTTGCAGAGATAAGAACACGGTTGAGGCAAGAAGGCCCTGCCTGTCGTAAGAGGCGACTAATAGGTAGGAGTCGAGAGGTGAAGAATATATGTGTGTGTGCGTGTGTGCGTGTGTGTGTGTGTGTGTGTGTGTTTGTATGTGTGTGTGTGTGTCATTCGGCTCGCAGAGATACGAACACAACCAAGGCAAGAAGGCCCTGCCTGTCGTAAGAGGCGACTAATGGTTAGGAGTCAAGAGGTAAGTAGTGTATGTGCGTGTGTGACTGTGTGTGTGTGTCCTTCGGCTCGCAGAGAAAAGAATACTGCCGTGGCAAGAAGGCCCTGCCTGTCGTAAGAGGCGACTAATGAGTAGGAGTCGAGAGGTGAAGAGTTTATATGTGTGTGTGTTCGTGTGTGCGTGCGTGTGTGTGTGTGTGAGAGTATGTGTGTGTGTATGTGTATGTGTGTGTGTATGTCCCTTCGGCTCGCAGAGATAAGAACACGGCCGTGGCAAGAAGGCCCTGCCTGTCGTAAGAGGCGACTAATGAGTAGGAGTCGCGAGATGGAGAGTGTATGTATGTGCGTGTGTGCGTGTGTGTGTGCGTGTATGTGTGTATGTGTGTGTGTCCTTCGGCTCGCAGATATAAGATTACAGCCGTGGCAAGAAGGCCATGCTTATCGTAAGAGGCGACTAATAGGTAGGAGTCGAGAGGTGAAGAGTTTATGTGTGTGTGCGTGTGTGAGTGTGTGTGTATGTATGTGTGTCCGTTCGGCTTGCAGAGATAAGAACACGGCCGTGGCAAGAAGTCCCTGCCTGTCATAAGAGGAGAATAATGGGTAGGAGTCGAGAGGTGAAGAGTGTATGTGTGTGTCTGCGTGTGTGCGTACGTGTGTGAGTGTGTGTGTGATTGTGTGTATGTGTCAGTGTGTGTGTGTCCGGTCGGCTCGCAGAGATAAGAACACGACCGTGGCAAGAAGTCCCTGCTTGTCGTAAGAGGCGACTAATGAATAGGAGTCGAGAGGTGAAGAGTGTATGTGTCTTTGTGTGTGTGCGTGTGTTTTTGCGTGTGTAAGTATGTGTGTGTATTTGTGTGTGTGTTACCCTTTGGCTTGCAGAGATAAGAATACAGCCGAGGCAAGAAGGCCCTGCCTGTCGTAAGAGGCGACTAATGGGTAGGAGTCGAGAGGTGGAGAGTGTGTGTGTATGCGTGTGTGTGTGCGTGTGTGTGTGTGCGTGTGTGCGTGCGTGTGTGCGTGTGCGTGTGCGTGTGTGCGTGCGTGTGTGCGTGTGTGTGTGTTTGTGAGTGTGTGTGTGTGTTTGTATGTGTGTGTGTGTCCTTCGGCTCGCAGAGATACGAACACAACCAAGGCAAGAAGGCCCTGCCTGTCGTAAGAGGCGACTAATGGTTATGAGTCAAGAGGTAAGTAGAGTATGTGTGTGTGTGTGCGTGTGTGTATGTGCGTGTGTGACTGTGTGTGTGTGTCCTTCGGCTCGCAGAGAAAAGAATACGGCCGTGGCAAGAAGGCCCTGCCTGTCGTAAGAGGCGACTAATGAGTAGGAGTCGAGAGGTGAAGAGTTTATATGTGTGTGTGTGCGTGTGTGTGTGCGTGTGTGTGTGCGTGAGTGTGTGTGTGTATGTGTGTGTGTTCGTGTGTGCGTGCGTGTGTGTGTGTGTGTGAGAGTATGTGTGTGTGTATGAGTATGTGTGTGTGTATGTCCCTTCGGCTCGCAGAGATAAGAACACCGCCGTGGCAAGAAGGCCCTGCCTGTCGTAAGAGGCGACTAATGAGTAGGAGTCGCGAGATGGAGAGTGTATGTATGTGCGTGTGTGCGTGTGTGTGTGCGTGTATGTGTGTATGTGTGTGTGTCCTTCGGCTCGCAGAGATAAGATTACAGCCGTGGCAAGAAGGCCACGCTTATCGTAAGAGGCGACTAATAGGTAGGAGTCGAGAGGTGAAGAGTTTATGTGTGTGTGCGTGTGTGAGTGTGTGTGTATGTATGTGTGTCCGTTCGGCTTGCAGAGATAAGAACACGGCCGTGGCAAGAAGTCCCTGCCTGTCGTAAGAGGAGAATAATGGGTAGGAGTCGAGAGGTGAAGAGTGTATGTGTGTATCTGCGTGTGTGCGTACGTGTGTAAGTGTGTGTGTGATTGTGTGTATGTGTCAGTGTGTGTGTGTCCGGTCGGCTCGCAGAGATAAGAACACGGCCGTGGCAAGAAGTCCCTGCTTGTCGTAAGAGGCGACTAATGAATAGGAGTCGAGAGGTGAAGAGTGTATGTGTCTTTGTGTGTGTGCGTGTGTTTTTGCGTGTGTAAGTATGTGTGTGTATTTGTGTGTGTGTTACCCTTTGGCTTGCAGAGATAAGAATACGGCCGAGGCAAGAAGGCCCTGCCTGTCGTAAGAGGCGACTAATGGTTAGGAGTCGAGAGGTGGAGAGTGTGTGTGTATGCGTGTGTGTGTGTGTCCGTTCGGCTTGCAGAGATAAGAACACGGCCGTGGCAAGAATTCCCTGCCTGTCGTAATAGGAGAATAATGGGTAGGAGTCGAGAGGTGAAGAGTGTATGTGTGTGTGCGTGTGTGCGTACGTGTGTGAGTGTGTGTGTGAATGTGTGTGTGTGTGTCAGTGTGTATGTGTCCGTTCGGCTCGCAGAGATTAGAATACGGCCAAGGCAATAAGTCCATGCCTGTCGTAAGATGCGACTAATGGGTAGGAGTCGAGAGGTGAAGAGTGTATTTGTGTGTGTGTGCGTGTGTGCGTGTGTGTGTGCGTAGGTGCGTGTGTGTGTGTAAGTGTGTGTGTGTGTCCGTTCGGCTCGCAGAGATAAGAACACGGCCGTGGCAAGAAGTCCCTGCCTGTCGTAAGAGGCGACTAATGAATAGGAGTCGAGAGGTGAGGAGTGTATGTGTCTTTGTGTGTGTGCGTGTGTTTGTGAGTGTGTGAGTATGTGTGTGTATTTGTGTGTGTGTCCGTTTGGCTTGCAGAGATAAGAATACGGCCGAGGCAAGAAGGCCCTCTCTCTTGTAAGGGGCGACTAATAGGTAGGAGTCGAAAGGTGAATAGTGTATGTGTGTGTGTGTGTGTGCGTGTGTGGGTATGTGTGTGTTTGTGCGTGTGTAAGTGTGTGTGTGTGTATGTATGTGTGTGTCCATTCGGCTCGCAGAGATTAGAATACGGCCGACGCAAGAAGGTCATGCCTGTCTTAAGAGGCGACTAATGGATAGGAGTCGAAAGGTGGAGAGTGTATACGTGTGTGCGCGTGTGTGCGTGCGTGTGTGTGTGTGTTCTTGTATGTGTGTGTGTCTGGTCGGCTCGCAGAGATAACAACATGGCCGTGGCAGGAAGGCCCTGCCTGTCGTAAGATGCGACTAATGGGTAGGAGTCGACAGGTGAAGAGTGTATATGTGTGTGTGCGTGTGTGCGTTCGGTTTGCAGAGATAAGAACATGGCCGTGGCAGGAAGGCCCTGCCTGTCGTAAGAGGTGACTAATGGGTAGGAGTCGAGAGGTGAAGAGTGTATGTATGTGTGTCCGTGTGTGCGTGTGTGTGTGCGTGTGTGAGTGTGTGTGTATGTGTGTGTGTCCGTCTGGCTTGCAGAGGTAAGAATACGGCCAAGGCAAGAAGACCCTGCCAGTTGTAAGGGGCGACTAATAGGTAGGAGTCGAGAGGTGAAGAGTGTATGTGTGTGTCTGCGTGTGTGCGTGTGTTTGTGCGTGTGTGAGTATGTGTGTGTCCGTTCGGCTTGCAGAGATAAGAATACGTCCGTGGCAAGAAGGCACTGCCTGTCTTAAGAGGCGACTAATGGATAGGAGTCGAAAGGTGGAAAGTGTGTGCGTGTGCCTGTGTGCGTGTGTTTGTGTGTGCGTGTGTGTGTGTCTGTTCGGCTTTCAGAGATAAGAACACGGCCGTGGCAAGAAGTCCCTACCTGTCGTAAGAGGAGAATAATGGGTAGGAGTCGAGAGGTGAATAGTGTATGTGTGTGTGTGTGTGCGTGTGTAAGTGTGTGTGTGTGTGTGAGTGTGTGTGTGTGTCCGTTCGGCTCGCAGAGATCAGACTACGTCCGTGGCAAGAAGGCCTTCCTGTCTTAAGAGGCGACTAATGGATAGGAGTCGAAAGGTGGAGAGCGTGTGCTTGTGCGTGTGCGTGTGCGTGTGTGCGTTCGGCTTGCAGAGATAAGAACACGACCGTGGCAAGAAGTCCCTGCCTTTCGAAAGAGACGAATAATGGGTAGGAGTCGAGAGGTTAAGAGTGTATATGTGTGTGTGCGCGTGTGTGCGTGCGTGTGTTCTTGTATTTGTGTGTGTGAGTGTGTGTGTCCGGTCGGCTCGCAGAGATAAGAACATGGCCGTGGCAGGAAGGCCCTGCCTGTCGTAAGAGGCGACTAATGGGTAGGAGTCGAGAGGGGAAGAGTGTATGTGTGTGTGTGCGTGTGTGCGTGTGTGTGTGCGTGTGTGAGTATGTGTGTGTGTCCGGTCGGCTCGCAGAGATGAGAACACGGCCGTGGCAAGAAGGCCCTGTCTGTCGTAAGAGGCGACTAATGGGTAGGAGTCGAGAGGTGAAGAGTGTATGTGTGTGTGCCTATGTGCGTGTATTTGTGTGTGCGTGTGTGTGTGTGCGTGTGTGTGTGTGTGTCCGTTCGGCTTGCAGAGATAAGAACACGGTTGAGGCAAGAAGGCCCTGCCTGTCGTAAGAGGCGACTAATAGGTAGGAGTCGAGAGGTGAAGAATATATGTGTGTGTGCGTGTGTGCGTGTGTGTGTGTGTGTATGTGTGTGTGCGTGTGTGCGTGCGTGTGTGCGTGTGCGTGTGCGTGTGTGCGTGCGTGTGTGCGTGTGTGTGTGTTTGTGAGTGTGTGTGTGTGTTTGTATGTGTGTGTGTGTGTCCTTCGGCTCGCAGAGATACGAACACAACCAAGGCAAGAAGGCCCTGCCTGTCGTAAGAGGCGACTAATGGTTAGGAGTCAAGAGGTAAGTAGTGTATGTGTGTGTGTGTGCGTGTGTGTATGTGCGTGTGTGACTGTGTGTGTGTGTGTCCTTCGGCTCGCAGAGAAAAGAATACGGCCGTGGCAAGAAGGCCCTGCCTGTCGTAAGAGGCGACTAATGAGTAGGAGTCGAGAGGTGAAGAGTTTATATGTGTGTGTGTGCGTGTGTGTGTGCGTGTGTGTGCGTGAGTGTGTGTGTGTATGTGTGTGTGTTCGTGTGTGCGTGCGTGTGTGTGTGTGTGAGAGTATGTGTGTGTGTATGTGTATGTGTGTGTGTATGTCCCTTCGGCTCGCAGAGATAAGAACACGGCCGTGGCAAGAAGGCCCTGCCTGTCGTAAGAGGCGACTAATGAGTAGGAGTCGCGAGATGGAGAGTGTATGTATGTGCGTGTGTGCGTGTGTGTGTGCGTGTATGTGTGTATGTGTGTGTGTCCTTCGGCTCGCAGAGATAAGATTACAGCCGTGGCAAGAAGGCCATGCTTATCGTAAGAGGCGACTAATAGGTAGGAGTCGAGAGGTGAAGAGTTTATGTGTGTGTGCGTGTGTGAGTGTGTGTGTATGTATGTGTGTCCTTTCGGCTTGCAGAGATAAGAATACAGCCGTGGCAAGAAGGCCATGCCTGTCGTAAGAGGCGACTAATGGGTAGAAGTCGAGAGGTAAAGAGTGTGCGTGTGTGTGTGTATGAGTGTGTGTGTGTGTCCCTTCGGCTCGCAGAGATAAGAATACGGCCGTGGCAAGAAGGCCATGCCTGCTGTAATGAGCGACTAATGGGTAGGAGTCGAGAGGTGAAGAATATATGTGTGTGTGCGTGTGTGCGTGCGTGTGTTTGTGTGTGTTTGTGAGTGTGTGCGTGTGCGTGTGCGTGTGCGTGGGTGCGTGTGTGTGTGCGTGTGTGCGTGCGTGTGTGTGTGAGTGTGTGTGTGTCCGTTCGGCTCGCAGAGATAAGAACACGGCCGTGGCAAGAAGTCGCTGAATGTCGTAAGAGGCGACTAATGGATAGGAGTCGAGAGGTAGAGAGTGTGTGCGTGTACGTGTGCGTGTGCGTGTGTGCGTGTGTGCCTGTGTGCGTGTGTTTGTGTGTGCGTGTGTGTGTGTGTGTCCGTTCTTCTTGCAGAGATAAGAACACGGCCGTGGCAAGAAGTCCCTGCCTGTCGAAAGAGGAGAATAATGGGTAGGAGTCGAGAGGTGAAGATTGTATGTGTGTGTGTGTGCGTGTGTGCGTGCGTGTTTAAGTGTGTGTGTATGTGAGTGTGTGTAAGTGTGTGTGTGTGCGGTCGGCTCGCAGAGATAAGAAAACAGCCGTGGCAAAAAGGCCATGCCTGTCGTAAGAGGCAAATAATAAGTAGGGGTCGAGAGGTGAAGAGTGTATGTGTGTGTGTGCGTGTGTGCGTGTTTGTGTGTGTGTGAGTGTATGTGTGTGTGCGTGTGTGCGTCCGTGTGTGTGTGTGTTTGTTTGTGAGTGTATGTGTGTGTGTATGTGTGTGTGTCCCTTCGGCTCGCAGAGATAAGAAAACAGCCGTGGCAAGAAGGCGATGCAAATCGTACGGGGCGACTAATGGGTAGGAGTCGAGAGTTGAAGAGTGGGCGACTAGTAAGTAGGAGTCGAGAGGTGAAAAGTGTATGTGTGTGTGCGTGTGTTCGTGTGTGTGCGTGTGTGAGTATGTGTGTGTGTTAGTTCGGCTTGCAGAGATAAGAAGACGGCCGAGGCAAGAAGGCCCTGCCTGTCGTGAGAGACGACTAATAGGTAGGAGTCGAGAGGTGAAGAATGTATGTGTGTGTGCGTGTGTGCGTGTTTGTGTGCGTGTGTGTGTGTGAGTGTGTGTATGTGTGTGTGTGACCCTTCGCTCGCAGAGATAAGAAAACAGCCGTGGCAAGAAGGCCATGCAAATCGTACGGGGCGACTAATGGATAGGAGTCGAGAGCAGAAGAGTGTATGTGTGCGTGCGTGTGTGCGTGTGTGTGTGTGTGTGAGTGTGTGTGTATGTGAGTGTGTGTGTGTCCCTTCGGCTCGCGGAGATAAGAAAACAGCGGTGGCAAGAAGGCCATGCCTGTCGTAAGGGGCGACTAATGGGTAGGAGTCAAGAGGTGAAGAGTGTATGTGTGCGTGCGTGTGTGCGTGTGTGTGTGTGAGTGTGTGTGTGTATGTATGTGTGTGTCCGTTCGGCTCGCAGAGATTAGAATACGGCCGAGGCAATAAGTCCATGCCTGTCGTAAGAGGCGACTAATGGGTAGGAGTCGAGAGGTGAAGAATGTATGTGTGTGTGCGTGTGTGCGTGCGTGTGTGCGTGTGTGTGTGTGTGAGTGTGTGTGCGTGTGTGAGTATGTGTGTGTGTTAGTTCCTCTTGCAGAGATAAGAACACGGCCGAGGCAAGAAGGCCCTGTCTGTCGTGAGAGACGACTAATAGGTAGGAGTCGAGAGGTGAAGAATATATGTGTGTGTGCGTGGGTGCGTGTTTGTGTGTGTGTGAGAGTATGTGTGTGTGCGTGTGTGCGTGCGTGTGTGCGTGTGAGTGTGTGTGTGTGTATGTGTGTGTGTGACCCTTCGCTCGCAGAGATAAGAAAAAAGCGGTGGCAAGAAGGCCACGCCTGTCGTAAGAGGCGACTAATGAATAGAAGTCGAGAGGTGGAGAGTCTGTGCGTGTGCGTGTGCGTGTGCGTGTGTGTGTGTGCGTGTGTGTGTGTCCGTTCGGCTTTCAAAGATAAGAACACGGCCTTGGCAAGAAGTACCTGCCTGTCGTAAGAGGAGAATAATGGGTAGGAGTCGAGAGGTGAAGAGTGTATGTGTGTGTGTGCGTGTGTGCGTGTGTGCGTGCGTCTTTGAGTGTGTGTGTGAATGTGTGTGTGTCAGTGTGTGTGTGTCCGGTCGGCTCGCAGAGATGAGAACACGGCCGTGGCAAGAAGGCCCTGCCTGTCGTAAGAGGCGACTAATAGGTAGGAGTCGAGAGGTGAAGAATATATGTGTGTGTGCGTGTGTGTGTGTGTGTGTGTGTGAGTGTATGTGTGTGTGCGTGTGTGCGTGCGTGTGTGCGTGTGCGTGTGCGTGTGTGCGTGTGCGTGTGAGTGTGTGTGTGTGTATGTGTGTGTGGGTCCCTTCGGCTCGCAGAGATAAGAAAACAGCCGTGGCAAGAAGGCCATGCAAATCGTACGGGGCGACTAATGGGTAGGAGTCGAGAGCAGAAGAGTGTATGTGTGCGTGCGTGTGTGCGTGTGTGTGTGTGTGAGTGTGTGTGTGTGTGTCCCTTCGGCTCGCGGAGATAAGAAAACAGCGGTGGCAAGAAGGCCATGCCTCTCGTAAGGGGCGACTAATGGGTAGGAGTCAAGAGGTGAAGAGTGTATGTGTGCGTGCGTGTGTGCGTGTGTGTGTGTGAGTGTGTGTGTGTGTATGTATGTGTGTGTCCGTTCGGCTCGCAGAGATTAGAATACGGCCGAGGCAATAAGTTCATGCCTGTCGTAAGAGGCGACTAATGGGTAGGAGTCGAGAGGTGAAGAGTGTATTTGTGTGTGTGTGCGTGTGTGTGTGCGTGTGTGTGTGTGTGAGTGTGTGTGTGTCCGTTCGGCTCGCAGAGATAAGAACACGGCCGTGGCAAGAAGGTCCTGCCTGTCGTAAGAAGCGACAAATGAATAGGAGTCGAGAGGTGAAAAGTGTATGTGTCTGTGTGTGTGTACGTGTGTTTGTGTCTGTTTGGCTGGCAGAGATAAGAATACGGCCGAGGCAAGAAGGCCCTGCCTGTCTTAAGAGGCGACTAATGGATAGGAGTCGAGAGGTGGAGAGTGTGTGCGTGTTCGTGTACGTGTGCGTGTGTGCGTGTGTGCCTGTGTGCGTGTGTTTGTATGTGCGTGTGTGCCTGTGTGCGTGTGTTTGTGTGTGCGTGTGTGTGTGTGTGTCCGTTCGGCTCACAGAGATAAGAATACGTCCGTGGCAAGAAGGCCCTGCCTGTCTTAAGAGGCGACTAATAGATAGGAATCGAGAGGTGGAGAGTGTGTGCGTGTGCATGTGTGTGTGTGAGTGTGTGTGTGTCCGTTCGGCTCGCAGAGATAAGAATGCGTTCGTGGCAAGAATGCCCTGCCTGTCTTAAGAGGCGACTAATGGATAGGAATCGAGAGGTGGAGAGTGTGTGCGTGTTCGTATGCGTGTGCGTGTGTGCGTGTGTGCGTGTGTGTCTGTGTGCGTGTGTTTGTGTGTGCGTGTGTGTGTGTCCGTTCGGCTTGCAGAGATAAGAACACGGCCGTGGCAAGAAGTCCCTGAATGTCGTAAGAGTCGACTAATCGGTAGGAGTCTAGAGGTGAAGCGTGTATGTGTGTGTGTGTGTGTGCGAGTGTATGTATGTGTGTCAGTTCGGCTTGCAGAGATAAGAATACGTCCGTGTCAAGAAGGCCCTGCCTGTCTTAAGAGGAGAATAATGGGTAGAAGTCGAGAGGTGAATACTGTATGTGTGCTTGCGTGTGTGTGTGTGTGTGTGAGTGTGTATGTGTGTCCGTTCGGCTCGCAGAGATAAGAAAACGGCCGTGGCAAGAAGGCCCTGCCTGTCTTAAGAGGCGACTAATGGATAGGAATCGAGAGGTGGAGAGTGTGTGCGTGTGCGTTTGCGTGTGTGCGTTTGTGCCTGTGTGCGTGTGTTTGTGTGTGCGTGTGTGTGTGTGTCCGGTCGGCTCGCTGAAATGAGAACACGGCCGTGGCAAGAAGGCCCTGCCTGTCGTAAGAGGCGACTAATGGGGAAGGAGTCGAGAGGTGAAGAGGGTATGTGTGCTTGCGTGTGTGTGTGTGTGTGTGAGTGTGTGTGTGTCCGTTCGGCTCGCAGAGATAAGAATGCGTTCGTGGCAAGAATGCCCTGCCTGTCTTAAGAGGCGACTAATGGATAGGAATCGAGAGGTGGAGAGTGTGTGCGTGTGCGTATGCGTGTGCGTGTGTGCGTGTGTGGGTGTGTGTCTGTGTGCGTGTGTTTGTGTGTGCATTTGTGTGTGTCCTTTCGGCTTGCAGAGATAAGAACACGGCCGTGGCAAAATCCCTGCCTGTCGTAAGAGGAGAATAATGGGTAGAAGTCTAGAGGTGAATGCTGTATGTGTGCTTGCGTGTGTGTGTGTGTGAGTGTGGATGTGTCTCCGTTCGGCTCGCAGAGATAAGAAAACGGCCGTGGCAAGAAGTCCCTGAATGTCGTAAGAGTCGACTAATGGGTAGGACTCTAGAGGTGAAGCGTGTATGTGTGTGTGTGTGCGAGTGTATGTATGTGTGTCCGTTCGGCTTGCAGAGATAAGAATACGTCCGTGGCAAGAAGGCCCTGCCTGTCTTAAGAGGCGACTAATGGATAGGAGTCGAGAGGTTGAGAGTGTGTGCGTGTGCGTGTGCGTGTGCGTGGGTGCGTGTGTGTGTGTGTGCGTGTGTGCGTGCGTGTGTGTGTGGGTGTGTGTGTGAGTGTGTGTGTCCGTTCGGCACACAGAGATAAGAACTCGACTGTGGCAAGTAGTCCCTGCCTGTTGTAAGAGGAGAATAATGGGTAGGAGTCGAGAGGTGAAGAGTGTATGTGTGTGTGTGTGCGTGCGTGTTTAAGTGTGTGTGTATGTGAGTGGGTGAGTGTGTGTGAGTGTGTGTGTGTGCGGTCGGCTCGCAGAGATAAGAACACAGCCGTGGCAAGAAGGCCCTGCCTGTCGTAAGAGGCGAGTAATAAGTAGGATTCGAGAGGTGAAGAGTGTATGTGTGTGTGTGCGAGTGTGCGTGTATGTGTGCGTGTGTGAGTATGTGTGTGTGTTAGTTCGGCTAGCAGAAATAAGAACACGACCGAGGCAAGAAGGCCCTGCCTATCGTAAGATGCGACTAATAGGTAGGAGTCGAGAGGTGAAGAGTGAATGTGTGTGTGCGTGTGTGCGTGTGTGTGTGCGTGTGTGAGTAGGTGTGTGTGTCCGTTCGGCTTGCAGTGATAAGAACATGGCCAAGGCAAGAAGGCCCTGCCTGTCGTAAGAGGCGACTCATAGGTAGGAGTCGAGAGGTGAAGAATGTATGTGTGTGTGCGTGTGTGCGTGTTTGTGTGTGTGTGAGTGTATGTGTGTGTGCGTGTGTGCGTGCGTGTGTGTGTGTGTGTTTGTGAGTGTGTGTGTGTATGTGTGTGTGTCCCTTCGTCTCGCAGAGATAAGTTAACAGCCGTGGCAAGAAGGCGATGCAAATCGTACTGGGCGACTAATGGGTAGGAGTCGAGAGGTGAAGAGTGGGCGACTAATAAGTAGGAGGCGAGTGGTGAAAAGTGTATGTGCGTGTGTGCGTGTGTGCGTGTGTGTGCGTGTGAGCGTGCGTGTGTGTGTGAGTGTGTGTGTATATCCGTTCGGCTCGCAGAGATAAGAACATGGCCGTGGTAAGAAGGCCCTGCCTGTCGTAAAGGGCGACTAATGGGTAGGAGTCGAGAGGTGAAGAGTGTATGTGTGTGTGTACGTGTGTGCGTGTGTGTGTGCGTGTGTGAGTATGTGTGTGTGTCCGTTCGGCTTGCAGAGATAAGAATACGTCCGTGGCAAGAAGTCCCTGAATGTCGTAAGAGGCGACTAATGGGTAGGAGTCGAGAGGTTAAGAGTGTATGTGTGTGTGTGTGTGTGAGTATGTGTGTGTCCGTTCGGCTTGCAGAGATAAGAACACGGCCGAGGCAAGAAAACCCTGCCTGTCGTAATAGGAGAATAATGGGTAGGAGTCGAGAGGTGAAGAGTGTATTTGTGTGTGTGTGCGTGTGTGCGTGTGTGTGTGCGTGGGTGCGTGTGTGCGTGTGTGTGTGAGTGTGTGTGTGTATGTGTGTGTCCGTTCGGCTTGCAGAGATAAGAATACGTCCGTGGCAAGAAGTCCCTGAATGTCGTAAGAGGCGACTAATGGGTAGAAGTGGAGAGGTTAAGAGTGTATGTGTGTGTGTGTGTGTGAGTGTGTGTGTGTCCGTTCGGCTTGCAGAGATAAGAACACGGCCGAGGCAAGAAGACCCTGCCTGTCGTGAGAGACGACTAATAGGTAGGAGTCGAGAGGTGAAGAATGTATGTGTGTGTGCGTATGTGCGTGTTTGTGTGTGTGAGTGTATGTGTGTGTGCGTGTGTGCGTGTGTGCGTGCGTGTGTGCGTGTGTGTGTGAGTGTGTGTGTATGTGTGTGTCCGTTCGGCTTGCAGAGATAAGAACACGGCCGTGACAAGAAGTCCCTGCCTGTCGTAAGAGGAGAATAATGGGTAGTAGTCGAGAGGTGAAGAGTGTATGTGTGTGTGTGTGCGTGTGTGCGTACGTGTGTGAGTGTGTGTGTGAATGTGTGTGTGTGTCAGTGTGTGTGTGTCCGTTCGGCTCGCAGAGATTAGAATACGGCCGAGGCAAGAAGTCTCTGCCTGTCGTAAGAGGAGAATAATGGGTAGGAGTCGAGAGGTGAAGAGTGTATGTGTGTGTGCGTGTGTGCGTACGTGTGTGAGTGTGTGTGTGTGAATGTGTGTGTGTGTCAGTGTGTGTGTGTCCGGTCGGCTCGCAGAGATAATAACACGGCCGTGGCAAGAAGTCCCTGCCTTTCGTAATAGGAGAATAATGGGTAGGAGTCGAGAGGTGAAGAGTGTATGTGTCTTTGTGTGTGTGCGTGTGTTTTTGCGTGTGTGAGTATGTGTGTTTATTTGTGTGTGTGTGTGTCCGTTTGGCTTGCAGAGATAAGAATACGGCCCAGGCAAAAAGGGCCTGCCTGTCGTAAGAGGCGACTAATAGGTAGGAGTCGAGAGGTGAAGAATGTATGTGTGTGTGCGTATGTGCGTGTTTGTGTGTGTGAGTGTATGTGTGTGTGCGTGTGTGCGTATGTGCGTGCGTGTGTGCGTGTGTGTGTGAGTGTGTGTGTATGTGTGTGTCCGTTCGGCTTGCAGAGATAAGAACACGGCCGTGGCAAGAAGTCCCTGCTTGTCGTAAGAGGAGAATAATGGGTAGGAGTCGAGAGGTGAAGAGTGGGTGCGTGTGCGTGTGCGTGTGCGTGTGTGTGTGAGTGTGTGTGTGTATGTGTGTGTCCGTTCGGCTTGCAGAGATGAGAATACGTCCGTGGCAAGAAGTCCCTGAATGTCGTAAGAGGCGACTAATGGGTAGAAGTCGGGAGGTTAAGAGTGTATGTGTGTGTGTGTGTGTGTGTGAGTGTGTGTGTGTCCGTTCGGCTTGCAGAGATAAGAACACGGCCGAGGCAAGAAGACCCTGCCTGTCGTGAGAGACGACTAATAGGTAGGAGTCGAGAGGTGAAGAATGTATGTGTGTGTGCGTATGTGCGTGTTTGTGTGTGTGAGTGTATGTGTGTGTGCGTGTGTGCGTGTGTGCGTGCGTGTGTGCGTGTGTGTGTGAGTGTGTGTGTATGTGTGTGTCCGTTCGGCTTGCAGAGATAAGAACACGGCCGTGGCAAGAATTCCCTGCCTGTCGTAAGAGGAGAATAATGGGTAGGAGTCGAGAGGTGAAGAGTGGGTGCGTGTGCGTATGCGTGTGCGTGTGTGTGTGCGTGTGTGTGGGTCCGTTCGGCTTGCAGAGATAAGAACACGGCCGTGGCAAGAAGTCCCTGCCTGTCGTAAGAGGAGAATAATGGGTAGGAGTCGAGAGGTGAAGAGTGTATGTGTGTGTGCGTGTGTGCGTACGTGTGTGAGTGTGTGTGTGAATGTGTGTGTGTGTGTCAGTGTGTGTGTGTCCGGTCGGCTCGCAGAGATAATAACACGGCAGTGGCAAGAAGTCCCTGCCTGTCGTAATAGGAGAGTAATGGGTAGGAGTCGAGAGGTGAAGAGTGTATGTGTCTTTGTGTGTGTGCGTGTGTTTTTGCGTGTGTGAGTATGTGTGTTTATTTGTGTGTGTGTGTCCGTTTGGCTTGCAGAGATAAGAATACGGCCCAGGCAAGAAGGCCCTGCCTGTCGTAAGAGGCGACTAATGGGTAGGAGTCGAGAGGTGGAGAGTGTGTGTGTATGCGTGTGTGTGTGTGTCCGTTCGGCTTGCAGAGATAAGAACACGGCCGTGGCAAGAAGTCCCTGCTTGTCGTAAGAGGAGAATAATGGGTAGGAGTCGAGAGGTGAAGAGTGGGTGCGTGTGCGTGTGCGTGTGCGTGTGTGTGTGAGTGTGTGTGTGTATGTGTGTGTCCGTTCGGCTTGCAGAGATAAGAATACGTCCGTGGCAAGAAGTCCCTGAATGTCGTAAGAGGCGACTAATGGGTAGAAGTCGGGAGGTTAAGAGTGTATGTGTGTGTGTGTGTGTGAGTGTGTGTGTGTCCGTTCGGCTTGCAGAGATAAGAACACGGCCGAGGCAAGAAGACCCTGCCTGTCGTGAGAGACGACTAATAGGTAGGAGTCGAGAGGTGAAGAATGTATGTGTGTGTGCGTATGTGCGTGTTTGTGTGTGTGAGTGTATGTGTGTGTGCGTGTGTGCGTGTGTGCGTGCGTGTGTGCCTGTGTGTGGGAGTGTGTGTGTATGTGTGTGTCCGTTCGGCTTGCAGAGATAAGAACACGGCCGTGGCAAGAAGTCCCTGCCTGTCGTAAGAGGAGAATAATGGGTAGGAGTCGAGAGGTGAAGAGTGGGTGCGTGTGCGTGTGCGTGTGTGTGTGCGTGTGTGTGGGTCCGTTTGGCTTGCAGAGATAAGAACACGGCCGTGGCAAGAAGTCCCTGCCTGTCGTAAGAGGAGAATAATGGGTAGAAGTCGAGAGGTGAAGAGTGTATGTGTGTGTGCGTGTGTGCGTACGTGTGTGAGTGTGTGTGTGAATGTGTGTGTGTGTGTCAGTGTGTGTGTGTCCGGTCGGCTCGCAGAGATAATAACACGGCAGTGGCAAGAAGTCCCTGCCTGTCGTAATAGGAGAATAATGGGTAGGAGTCGAGAGGTGAAGAGTGTATGTGTCTTTGTGTGTGTGCGTGTGTTTTTGCGTGTGTGAGTATGTGTGTTTATTTGTGTGTGTGTGTGTGTCCGTTTGGCTTGCAGAGATAAGAATACGGCCCAGGCAAGAAGGCCCTGCCTGTCGTAAGAGGCGACTAATGGGTAGGAGTCGAGAGGTGGAGAGTGTGTGTGTATGCGTGTGTGTGTGTGTCCGTTCGGCTTGCAGAGATAAGAACACGGCCGTGGCAAGAAGTCCCTGCCTGTCGTAATAGGAGAATAATGGGTAGGAGTCGAGAGGTGAAGAGTGTATGTGTGTGTGTGCGTGTGTGCGTACGTATGTGAGTGTGTGTGTGTGAATGTGTGTGTGTCAGTGTGTGTGTGTCCGTTCGGCTCGCAGAGATTAGAATACGGCCGAGGCAATAAGTCCATGCCTGTCGTAAGACGCGACTAATGGGTAGGAGTCGAGGGGTTAAGAGTGTATTTGTGTGTGTGTGCGTGTGTGTGTGCGTAGGTGCGTGTGTGTGTGTAAGTATGTGTGTGTCCGTTCGGCTCGCAGAGATAAGAACACGGCCGTGGCAAGAAGTACCTGCCTGTCGTAAGAGGCGACTAATGAATAGGAGTCGAGAGGTGAAGAGTGTATGTGTCTTTGTGTGTGTGCGTGTATTTGTGCGTGTGTGAGTATATGTCTGTATTTGTGTGTGTGTCCGTTTGGCTTGCAGAGATAAGAATACGGCCGAGGCAAGAAGGCCCTCTCTCTTGTAAGGGGCGACTAATAGGTAGGAGTCGAAAGGTAAATAGTGTATGTGTGTGTGTGTGCGTGTGTGGGTATGTGTGTGTTTGTGCGTGTGTAAGTGTGTGTGTGTGTATGTATGTGTGTGTCCATTCGGCTCGCAGAGATTAGAATACGGCCGAGGCAATAAGGTCATGCCTGTCTTAAGAGGCGACTAATGGATAGGAGTCGAAAGGTGGAGAGTGTATATGTGTGTGTGCGCGTGTGTGCGTGCGTGTGTGTGCGTGTTCTTGTATGTGTGTGTGTGAGTGGGTGTGTGTCCGGTCGGCTCGCAGAGATAAAAACATGGCCGTGGCAGGAAGGCCCTGCCTATCGTAAGAGGCGACTAATGGGTAGGAGTCGAGGGTGAAGAGTGTATGTGTGTGTGTGTGTGTGCGTGTGTGCGTTCGTCTTGCAGAGATAAGAACACGACCGTGGCAAGAAGTCCCTGCCTTTCGAAAGAGAAGAATAATGGGTAGGAGTCGAGAGGTGAAGAGTGTATATGTGTGTGTGCGCGTGTGTGCGTTCCTGTGTGTGTGTGTGTTCTTGTATGTGTGTGTGTGAGTGTGTGTGTGTCCGGTCGGCTCGCAGAGATAAGAACATGGCCGTGGCAGGAAGGCCCTGCTTGTCGTAAAAGGGCGACTAATGGGTAGGAGTCGAGAGGTGAAGAGTGTATGTGTGTGTGTGCGTGTGTGCGTGTGTGTGTGCGTGTGTGAGTGTGTGTGTATGTGTGTGTGTCCGTCTGGCTTGCAGAGGTAAGAATACGGCAAAGGCAAGAAGACCCTACCAGTTGTAAGGGGCGACTAATAGGTAGGAGTCGAGAGGTGAAGAGTGTATGTGTGTGTGTGCGTGTGTGCGTGTGTGTCTGCGTGTGTGAGTATGTGTGTGTGTCCGTTCGGCTTGCAGAGATAAGAACACGGCCGTGGCAAGAAGTCCCTGCCTGTCGTAAGAGGAGAATAATGGGTAGGAGTCGAGAGGTGAAGCGTGTATGTGTGTGTATGTGTGTTTGCGAGTGTGTGTGTGTGTGTGTGTCCGTTTGGCTCGCAGAGATAAGAAGACGTCCGTAGCAAGAAGGCCCTGCCTGTCGTAAGAGGCGACTAATGGATAGGAGTCGAGAGGTGGAGAGTGTGTGCGTGTACGTGTGCGTGCGTGTTTAAGTGTATGTGTATGTAAGTGTGTGAGTGTGTGTGAGTGTGTGTGTGTGCGGTCGGCTCGCAGAGATAAGAACACAGCCGTGGCAAGAAGGCCCTGCCTGTCGTAAGGGGCGAGTAATAAGTAGGAGTCGAGAGGTGAAGAGTGTATGTGTGTGTGTGCGTGTGTGCGTACGTGTGTGAGTGTGTGTGTGAATGTGTGTGTGTGTCAGTGTGTGTGTGTCCGTTCGGCTCGCAGAGATTAGAATACGGCCGAGGCAATAGGTCCATGCCTGTCGTAAGATGCGACTAATGGGTAGGAGTCGAGAGGTGAAGAGTGTATTTGTGTGTGTGTGCGTGTGTGCGTGTGTGTGTGCGTGGGTGCGTGTGTGCGTGTGTGTGTGAGTGTGTGTGTGTATGTGTGTGTCCGTTCGGCTTGCAGAGATAAGAATACGTCCGTGGCAAGAAGTCCCTGAATGTCGTAAGAGGCGACTAATGGGTAGAAGTGGAGAGGTTAAGAGTGTATGTGTGTGTGTGTGAGTGTGTGTGTGTCCGTTCGGCTTGCAGAGATAAGAACACGGCCAAGGCAAGAAGACCCTGCCTGTCGTGAGAGACGACTAATAGGTAGGAGTCGAGAGGTGAAGAATGTATGTGTGTGTGCGTATGTGCGTGTTTGTGTGTGTGAGTGTATGTGTGTGTGCGTGTGTGCGTGTGTGCGTGCGTGTGTGCGTGTGTGTGTGAGTGTGTGTGTATGTGTGTGTCCGTTCGGCTTGCAGAGATAAGAACACGGCCGTGACAAGAAGTCCCTGCCTGTCGTAAGAGGAGAATAATGGGTAGGAGTCGAGAGGTGAAGAGTGTATGTGCGTGTGTGCGTGTGTGCGTACGTGTGTGAGTGTGTGTGTGAATGTGTGTGTGTGTCAGTGTGTGTGTGTCCGTTCGGCTCGCAGAGATTAGAATACGGCCGAGGCAAGAAGTCCCTGCCTGTCGTAAGAGGAGAATAATGGGTAGGAGTCGAGAGGTGAAGAGTGTATGTGTGTGTGCGTGTGTGCGTACGTGTGTGAGTGTGTGAGTGTGAATGTGTGTGTGTGTCAGTGTGTGTGTGTCCGGTCGGCTCGCAGAGATAATAACACGGCAGTGGCAAGAAGTCCCTGCCTTTCGTAATAGGAGAATAATGGGTAGGAGTCGAGAGGTGAAGAGTGTATGTGTCTTTGTGTGTGCGTGTGTTTTTGCGTGTGTGAGTATGTGTGTTTATTTGTGTGTGTGTGTCCGTTTGGCTTGCAGAGATAAGAATACGGCCCAGGCAAGAAGGGCCTGCCTGTCGTAAGAGGCGACTAATGGGTAGGAGTCGAGAGGTGGAGAGTGTATGTGTGTGTGCGTGTGTGCGTACGTGTGTGAGTGTGTGTGTGAATGTGTGTGTGTGTGTCAGTGTGTGTGTGTCCGGTCGGCTCGCAGAGATAATAACACGGCAGTGGCAAGAAGTCCCTGCCTGTCGTAATAGGAGAATAATGGGTAGGAGTCGAGAGGTGAAGAGTGTATGTGTCTTTGTGTGTGTGCGTGTGTTTTTGCGTGTGTGAGTATGTGTGTTTATTTGTGTGTGTGTGTGTGTGTCCGTTTGGCTTGCAGAGATAAGAATACGGCCCAGGCAAGAAGGCCCTGCCTGTCGTAAGAGGCGACTAATGGGTAGGAGTCGAGAGGTGGAGAGTGTGTGTGTATGCGTGTGTGTGTGTGTCCGTTCGGCTTGCAGAGATAAGAACACGTCCGTGGCAAGAAGTCCCTGCCTGTCGTAATAGGAGAATAATGGGTAGGAGTCGAGAGGTGAAGAGTGTATGTGTGTGTGTGCGTGTGTGCGTACGTATGTGAGTGTGTGTGTGTGAATGTGTGTGTGTCAGTGTGTGTGTGTCCGTTCGGCTCGCAGAGATTAGAATACGGCCGAGGCAATAAGTCCATGCCTGTCGTAAGACGCGACTAATGGGTAGGAGTCGAGGGGTTAAGAGTGTATTTGTGTGTGTGTGCGTGTGTGTGTGCGTAGGTGCGTGTGTGTGTGTAAGTATGTGTGTGTCCGTTCGGCTCGCAGAGATAAGAACACGGCCGTGGCAAGAAGTACCTGCCTGTCGTAAGAGGCGACTAATGAATAGGAGTCGAGAGGTGAAGAGTGTATGTGTCTTTGTGTGTGTGCGTGTATTTGTGCGTGTGTGAGTATATGTCTGTATTTGTGTGTGTGTCCGTTTGGCTTGCAGAGATAAGAATACGGCCGAGGCAAGAAGGCCCTCTCTCTTGTAAGGGGCGACTAATAGGTAGGAGTCGAAAGGTAAATAGTGTATGTGTGTGTGTGTGCGTGTGTGGGTATGTGTGTGTTTGTGCGTGTGTAAGTGTGTGTGTGTGTATGTATGTGTGTGTCCATTCGGCTCGCAGAGATTAGAATACGGCCGAGGCAATAAGGTCATGCCTGTCTTAAGAGGCGACTAATGGATAGGAGTCGAAAGGTGGAGAGTGTATATGTGTGTGTGCGCGTGTGTGCGTGCGTGTGTGTGCGTGTTCTTGTATGTGTGTGTGTGAGTGGGTGTGTGTCCGGTCGGCTCGCAGAGATAAAAACATGGCCGTGGCAGGAAGGCCCTGCCTATCGTAAGAGGCGACTAATGGGTAGAAGTCGAGGGTGAAGAGTGTATGTGTGTGTGTGTGTGTGTGCGTGTGTGCGTTCGTCTTGCAGAGATAAGAACACGACCGTGGCAAGAAGTCCCTGCCTTTCGAAAGAGAAGAATAATGGGTAGGAGTCGAGAGGTGAAGAGTGTATATGTGTGTGTGAGCGTGTGTGCGTTCGTGTGTGTGTGTGTGTTCTTGTATGTGTGTGTGTGAGTGTGTGTGTGTCCGGTCGGCTCGCAGAGATAAGAACATGGCCGTGGCAGGAAGGCCCTGCTTGTCGTAAAAGGGCGACTAATGGGTAGGAGTCGAGAGGTGAAGAGTGTATGTGTGTGTGTGCGTGTGTGCGTGTGTGTGTGCGTGTGTGAGTGTGTGTGTATGTGTGTGTGTCCGTCTGGCTTGCAGAGGTAAGAATACGGCAAAGGCAAGAAGACCCTACCAGTTGTAAGGGGCGACTAATAGGTAGGAGTCGAGAGGTGAAGAGTGTATGTGTGTGTGTGCGTGTGTGCGTGTGTGTCTGCGTGTGTGAGTATGTGTGTGTGTCCGTTCGGCTTGCAGAGATAAGAACACGGCCGTGGCAAGAAGTCCCTGCCTGTCGTAAAAGGAGAATAATGGGTAGGAGTCGAGAGGTGAAGCGTGTATGTGTGTGTATGTGTGTTTGCGAGTGTGTGTGTGTGTGTGTGTCCGTTTGGCTCGCAGAGATAAGAAGACGTCCGTAGCAAGAAGGCCCTGCCTGTCGTAAGAGGCGACTAATGGATAGGAGTCGAGAGGTGGAGAGTGTGTGCGTGTACGTGTGCGTGCGTGTTTAAGTGTATGTGTATGTAAGTGTGTGAGTGTGTGTGAGTGTGTGTGTGTGCGGTCGGCTCGCAGAGATAAGAACACAGCCGTGGCAAGAAGGCCCTGCCTGTCGTAAGGGGCGAGTAATAAGTAGGAGTCGAGAGGTGAAGAGTGTATGTGTGTGTGTGCGTGTGTGCGTACGTGTGTGAGTGTGTGTGTGAATGTGTGTGTGTGTCAGTGTGTGTGTGTCCGTTCGGCTCGCAGAGATTAGAATACGGCCGAGGCAATAGGTCCATGCCTGTCGTAAGATGCGACTAATGGGTAGGAGTCGAGAGGTGAAGAGTGTATTTGTGTGTGTGTGCGTGTGTGCGTGTGTGTGTGCGTGGGTGCGTGTGTGCGTGTGTGTGTGAGTGTGTGTGTGTATGTGTGTGTCCGTTCGGCTTGCAGAGATAAGAATACGTCCGTGGCAAGAAGTCCCTGAATGTCGTAAGAGGCGACTAATGGGTAGAAGTGGAGAGGTTAAGAGTGTATGTGTGTGTGTGTGTGAGTGTGTGTGTGTCCGTTCGGCTTGCAGAGAAAAGAACACGGCCAAGGCAAGAAGACCCTGCCTGTCGTGAGAGACGACTAATAGGTAGGAGTCGAGAGGTGAAGAATGTATGTGTGTGTGCGTATGTGCGTGTTTGTGTGTGTGAGTGTATGTGTGTGTGCGTGTGTGCGTGTGTGCGTGCGTGTGTGCGTGTGTGTGTGAGTGTGTGTGTATGTGTGTGTCCGTTCGGCTTGCAGAGATAAGAACACGGCCGTGACAAGAAGTCCCTGCCTGTCGTAAGAGGAGAATAATGGGTAGGAGTCGAGAGGTGAAGAGTGTATGTGCGTGTGTGCGTGTGTGCGTACGTGTGTGAGTGTGTGTGTGAATGTGTGTGTGTGTCAGTGTGTGTGTGTCCGTTCGGCTCGCAGAGATTAGAATACGGCCGAGGCAAGAAGTCCCTGCCTGTCGTAAGAGGAGAATAATGGGTAGGAGTCGAGAGGTGAAGAGTGTATGTGTGTGTGCGTGTGTGCGTACGTGTGTGAGTGTGTGAGTGTGAATGTGTGTGTGTGTCAGTGTGTGTGTGTCCGGTCGGCTCGCAGAGATAATAACACGGCAGTGGCAAGAAGTCCCTGCCTTTCGTAATAGGAGAATAATGGGTAGGAGTCGAGAGGTGAAGAGTGTATGTGTCTTTGTGTGTGCGTGTGTTTTTGCGTGTGTGAGTATGTGTGTTTATTTGTGTGTGTGTGTCCGTTTGGCTTGCAGAGATAAGAACACGGCCCAGGCAAGAAGGGCCTGCCTGTCGTAAGAGGCGACTAATGGGTAGGAGTCGAGAGGTGGAGAGTGTATGTGTGTGTGCGTGTGTGCGTACGTGTGTGAGTGTGTGTGTGTGAATGTGTGTGTGTCAGTGTGTGTGTGTCCGGTCGGCTCGCAGAGATAATAACACGGCCGTGGCAAGAAGTCCCTGCCTTTCGTAATAGGAGAATAATGGGTAGGAGTCGAGAGGTGAAGAGTGTATGTGTCTTTGTGTGTGTGCGTGTGTTTTTGCGTGTGTGAGTATGTGTGTTTCTTTGTGTGTGTGTGTCCGTTTGGCTTGCAGAGATAAGAATACGGCCCAGGCAAGAAGGGCCTGCCTGTCGTAAGAGGCGACTAATGGGTAGGAGTCGAGAGGTGGAGAGTGTGTGTGTATGCGTGTGTGTGTGTGTCCGTTCGGCTTGTAGAGATAAGAACACGGCCGTGGCAAGAAGTCCCTGCCTGTCGTAATAGGAGAATAATGGGTAGGAGTCGAGAGGTGAAGAGTGTATGTGTGTGTGTGCGTGTGTGCGTACGTGTGTAAGTGTGTGTGTGAATGTGAGTGTGTGTCAGTGTGTGTGTGTCCGTTCGGCTCGCAGAGATTGGAATACGGCCGAGGCAATAAGTCCATGCCTGTCGTAAGATGCGACTAATGGGTAGGAGTCGAGGGGTTAAGAGTGTATTTGTGTGTGTGTGCGTGTGTGCGTGTGTGTGTGCGTAGGTGCGTGTGTGTGTGTAAGTATGTGTGTGTCCGTTCGGCTCGCAGAGATAAGAACACGGCCGTGGCAAGAAGTCCCTGCCTGTCGTAAGAGGCGACTAATGAATAGGAGTCGAGAGGTGAAGAGTGTATGTGTCTTTGTGTGTGTGCGTGTATTTGTGCGTGTGTGAGTATATGTCTGTATTTGTGTGTGTGTCCGTTTGGCTTGCAGATATAAGAATACGGCCGAGGCAAGAAGGCCCTCTCTCTTGTAAGGGGCGACTAATAGGTAGGAGTCGAAAGGTGAATAGTGTATGTGTGTGCGTGTGTGGGTATGTGTGTGTTTGTGCGTGTGTAAGTGTGTGTGTGTGTGTATGTATGTGTGTGTCCATTCGGCTCGCAGAGATTAGAATACGGCCGAGGCAAGAAGGTCATGCCTGTCTTAAGAGGCGACTAATGGATAGGAGTCGAAAGGTGGAGAGTGTATATGTGTGTGTGCGCGTGTGTGCGTGCGTGTATGTGCGTGTTCTTGTATGTGTGTGTGTGAGTGGGTGTGTGTCCGGTCGGCTCGCAGAGATAAAAACATGGCCGTGGCAGGAAGGCCCTGCCTATCGTAAGAGGCGACTAATGGGTAGGAGTCGAGGGTGAAGAGTGTATGTGTGTGTGTGCGTGTGTGCGTGTGCCTGTGTGCGTTCGTCTTGCAGAGATAAGAACACGACCGTGGCAAGAAGTCCCTGCCTTTCGAAAGAGAAGAATAATGGGTAGGAGTCGAGAGGTGAAGAGTGTATATGTGTGTGTGCGCGTGTGTGCGTTCGTGTGTGTGTGTTCTTGTATGTGTGTGTGTGCGTGTGTGCGTGTGTGTGTGTGTATGTGTGTGTGTATCCCTTCGGCTCGCAGAGATAAGAATACGTCCGTGGCAAGAAGGCCATGCTTGCTGTAAGGAGCGACTAATGAGTAGGAGTCGAGAGGTGAAGCGTGTATGTGTGTATGTGTGCAAGTGTGTGTGTGTGTGTGTCCGTTCGGCTCGCAGAGATAGGTATACGTCCGTGGCAAGAAGGCCCTGCCTGTCTTAAGAGGCGACTAATGGATAGGAGTCGAGAGGTGGAGAGTGTGTGCGTGTGCGTGTGCGTGTGGGTGCGTGTGTAAGTGTGTGTATGTGTGTGTGTCTGTTTGGCTTGCAGAGATAAAAATACGGCAGAGGCAAGAAGGCCCTGCCTCTTGTAATGGGCGACTAATAAGTAGGAGTCGAGAGGTGAAGAGTGTATGTGTGTGTGTGTGCGTGTGTGCGTGTGTGTGTGCGTGTGTGAGTATGTGTGTGTATTAGTTCGGCTTGCAGAAATAAGAACCCGACCGAGGCAAGCAGGCCCTGCCTATCGTAATAGGCGACTAATAGGTAGGAGTCGAGAGGTGAAGAGTGTATGTGTGTGTGTGCGTGTGTGCGTGTGTGTGTGAGTGTGTGAGTATGTGTGTGTGTCCGTTCGGCTTGCAGAGATAAGAACACCCCCAAGGCAAGAAGGCCCTGCCTGTATTAAGAGGCGACTAATAGGTAGGAGTCGAGAGGTGAAGAATGTATGTGTGTGTGCGTGTGTACGTGTGTGTGTGAGTGTATGTGTGTGTGCGTGTGTGCGTGCGTGTGTGCGTGTGTAAGTATGTGTGTGTCTGTGTCCGTTCGTCTTGCAGAAATAAGAACACGGCCGTGGCAAGAAGGCCCTGCCTGTCGTGAGAGGCGACACATAGGTAGGATTAGAGAGGTGAAGAATGTATGTGTGTGTGCGTGTGTGCGTGCGTATGTGCGTGTGTGTGTGTGAGTGTGTGTGTGTATGTGTGTGTGTGTGTCCCTTCGCTCGCAGAGATAAGAAAAAAGCGGTGGCAAGAAGGCCATGCCTGTCGTAAGAGGCGACTAATGGATAGGAGTCGAGAGGTGGAGAGTGTGTGCGTGTGCGTGTGCGTGTGCGTGTGTGTGTGTGTGCGTGTGTGTGTGTGTCCGTTTGGCTTGCAGAGATAAAAACACGGCCGTGGCAAGAAGGCCCTGCCTATCGTAAGAGGCGACTAATAGGTAGGAGTCGAGAGGTGAAGAGTGTATGTGTGTGTGTGCGTGTGTGTGCGTGTGAGCGTGCGTGTGTGTGTGAGTGTGTGTGTGTGTCCGTTCGGCTTGCAGAGATAAGAATACGGCCGAGGCAAGAAGGCCCTGCCTGTCGTAAGTGGCGACTAATTGGTAGGAGTCGAGAGGTGAAGAGTGTATATGTGTGTGTGCGTGTGTGCGTGTGTGTGCGTGTGTGCGTGCGTGTGTGTGTGAGTGTGTGCGTCCGTTCGGCTTGCAGAGATAAGAATACGGCCGAGGCAAGAAGGCCCTGCCTGTCGTAAGTGGCGACTAATGGGTAGGAGTCGAGAGGTGAAGAGTTTATTTGTGTGTGTGTGTGCGTGTGTGTGCGTGTGTGCGTGCGTGTGTGTGTGAGTGTGTGTGTGTCCGTTCGGCTTGCAGAGATAAGAATACGGCCGCGGCAAGAAGGCCCTGCCTGTCGTAAGTGGCGACTAATTGGTAGGAGTCGAGAGGTGAAGAGAGTATGTGTGTGTGCGTGTGTGTGCGTGTGTAAGTGTATGTGTATGTGTGTGTGTCTGTTTGGCTTGCAGAGATAAGAATACGGCCGAGGCAAGAAGGCCATGCCTGTCGTGAGAGGCGACTAATAGGTAGGATTAGAGAGGTGAAGAATGTATGTGTGTGCGTATGTGCGTGTTTGTGTGTGTGTGAGTGTATGTGTGTGTGCGTGTGTGCGTGCGTGTGTGCATGTGTGTGTGAGTGTGTGTGTGTATGTGTGTGTGTGTGTCCCTTCGCTCGCAGAGATAAGAAAAAAGCGGTGGCAAGAAGTCCCTGCCTGTCGTAAGAGGAGAATAATGGGTAGGAGTCGAGAGGTGAAGAGTGTATGTGTGTGTGCGTGTGTGCGTGCGTGTGTGAGTGTGTGTGTGTATGTGTGTGTGTCAGTGTGTGTGTGTGTGTCCGGTCGGCTCGCAGAGATGAGAACACGGCCGTGGCAAGAAGGCACTGCCTGTCGTTAAGAGGCAACTAATGGGTAGGAGTCGAGAGGTGAAGAGTGTATGTGTGTGTGTGTGCGTGTGTGCGTGTGTGTGCGTGTGTGTGTATATGTTTGTGTCTGTTTGGCTTGCAGAGATAAGAATACGGCCGAGGCAAAAAGGCCCTGCCTCTTGTAAGGGGCGACTAATAAGTAGGAGTCGAGAGGTGAAGAGTGTATGTGTGTATGCGTGTGTGCGTGTGTGCGTGTGTGAGTACGTGTGTTTGTTAGTTCGGCTTGCAGAGATAAGAGCACAACCGAGGCAAGAAGGCCCTGCCTATCGTAAGAGGCGACTAATAGGTAGGAGTCGAGAGGTGAAGAGTGTATGTGTGTGTGTGCGTGCGTGCGTGTGTGTGCGTGTGAGAGTGCGTGTGTGTGTGAGTGTGTGCGTCCGTTCGGCTTGCAGAGATAAGAATACGGCCGAGGCAAGAAGGCCCTGCCTGTCGTAAGTGGCGACTAATGGGTAGGAGTCGAGAGGTAAAGAGTGTATTTGTGTGTGTGTGTGTGTGCGTGTGTGTGCGTGTGTGCGTGCGTGTGTGTGTGAGTGTGTGTGTGTCCGTTCGGCTTGCAGAGATAAGAATACGGCCGCGGCAAGAAGGCCCTGCCGGTCGTGAGAGGCGACTAATAGGTAGGATTAGAGAGGTGAAGAATGTATGTGTGTGCGTATGTGCGTGTTTGTGTGTGTGTGAGTGTATGTGAGTGTGCGTGTGTGCGTGCGTATGTGCATGTGTGTGTGAGTGTGTGTGTGTATGTGTGTGTGTAAGTGTGTGTGTATGTGTGTGTGTCTGTTTGGCTTGCAGAGATAAGAATACGGCCGAGGCAAGAAGGCCCTGCCTGTCGTGAGAGGCGACTAATAGGTAGGATTAGAGAGGTGAAGAATGTATGTGTGTGCGTATGTGCGTGTTTGTGTATGTGTGAGTGTATGTGTGTGTGCGTGTGTGCGTGCGTGTGTGCATGTGTGTGTGAGTGTGTGTGTATGTGTGTGTGTGTCCCTTCGCTCGCAGAGATAAGAAAAAAGCGGTGGCAAGAAGGCCATGCCTGTCGTAAGAGGCGACTAATGGATAGGAGTCGAGAGGTGGAGAGTGTGTGCGTGTGCGGGTGCGTGTGCGTGTGTGTGTGTGCGTGTGTGTGTGTCCGTTTGGCTTGCAGAGATAAGAACACGGCCGTGGCAAGAAGTCCCTGCCTGTCGTAAGAGGAGAATAATGGGTAGGAGTCGAGAGGTGAAGAGTGTATGTATGTGTGTGCGTGTGTGCGTGCGTGTGTGAGTGTGTGTGTATGTGTGTGTGTCAGTGTGTGTGTGTGTCCGGTCGGCTCGCAGAGATGAGAACACGGCCGTGGCAAGAAGGCACTGCCTGTCGTTAAGAGGCGACTAATGGGTAGGAGTCGAGAGGTGAAGAGTGTATGTGTGTGTGTGTGTGCGTGTGTGCGTGTGTGTGCGTGTGTGTGTATGTGTGTGTGTGTCTGTTTGGCTTGCAGAGATAAGAATACGGCCGAGGCAAGAAGGTCCTGCCTCTTGTAAGGGGCGACTAATAAGTAGGAGTCGAGAGGTGAAGAGTGTATGTGTGTATGCGTGTGTGCGTGTGTGAGTATGTGTGTGTGTTAGTTCGGCTTGCAGAGATAAGAGCACAACCGAGGCAAGAAGGCCCTGCCTGTCGTAAGTGGCGACTAATGGGTAGGAGTCGAGAGGTGAAGAGTGTATTTGTGTGTGTGTGTGCGTGTGTGTGCGTGTGTGCGTGCGTGTGTGTGTGTGAGTGTGTGTGTGTGTATTTGTGTGTGTGAGTGTGTGTGTGTCCAGTAGCCTCGCAGAGATAAGAACACGGCCGTGGCAAGAAGGCCCTGCCTGTCGTAAGAGGCGACTAATGGGTAGGAGTCGAGTGTAACGGGATTTAATTAAGCATCAGATTTAAGTAATCTTTTTAATAACGTGACACACATTTGCCAAAATATATTATTTGTTTTGAAAATATCGGTGTAACTGGAACGCGCTCTGACCTAGTGAAATTTGCAGTGTAATCAAAAGCTTATTAAATAATGTGTACAAACTAAACAAGTAAAAACAATAATATATCAACAAGCGCACGGGAGGTAAATAGCTGGAAATCGCGGGATTAGTATTATTATCAATATAGTTAAGAATGAAGAATCAAGTGAACGGTCTAAGTTAGTCAACGTCAACTGAGTACTATTTAGTATTGTACTTGATTCTAATAAACTAAACTATGAGTATCTAGTGTTTTAAATAAATATACCACACGAGACCAAAATTGAAGCATTATTTATTACATGGCGATCCTGAAGTGGTAGAAACCAGGAATCTTCCAGAAATCTTCATCCAGAGAAGCTCAAGATGAGAGGAATATCATACTGGAAATTTAAATGGAAAAATGAAGTAAAGTATTCATCACCATAATGGATGATATATGGAAGGCATTGTACCAGTTTAAAAATAGAAAACGCATCAGCAGTTAAGAAAATTCCCGCCAAATTCCGGTCCAAACCCGCCAGGAGCCCCGCGACAGCAGCCCAGTTCATAATAATGGACAATAAATGGAAAAAATGGATAAATGGACAAAAGTGAAATAACAAAAACCATATATGAAATATATTATGTAAGTAAATTTTATTTTTTATCCCTTATATAAATTATGCAGTCTAACAGAAATTATTACTTAGTATTTGAATATAAGAATTTAACTAAGTCAAGTTCAGAATGTTGAGTACATAATTTTTTATTGATTTTAAAAGTACAGAAAATAATTTTCAAATTATCGCAAATAACTGTTTATATATCAAATTCTATTTTTTAATGAAAGAAATGTGCCATATAATTTTATTTACTAAAGGTATATTTTTAAAAATATTTATATTTGACCATGAAAATATACTGTGACTAAGTCGGAAAATATTAAATTACGACATGAATTTGCTTAAATGGCAAATTCTTCAATTAATATATACGAAGAAATCGGATATGACTTTATTTAGCTATAATATTTAGCTATAATAGCTATAATTAGCTATAACTATTTAGCTATAATAAATTAGGATATTTAGAATTATTGTTACATTTATAAGGAAGAAAAACGAATTTAAAAGAACTTTTAAAGACAATTGACCATGGCGTCAGAAAAATTTTCATTATGTTGGAACAATTTCCACGAAAATATGAGTTCAGGAATAAATTCATTATGGAAGAGTCAAGATTTTGTAGACGTAACGCTTTCAGCACAAGGAAAATGCATAAAAGCGCACAAAATGGTTCTTTCAGTTTATAGCCCATATTTTAAGGAAATTTTTATGTCAAATCCCTGTTAACATCCTATAGTAATTTTGACAAACGTGACTTACGAAGCACTAAGAGACTTGTTACAATTTATATACCATGGAGAAGTACAAATTAGACAAGAAAATTTAAATACCTTCATTGAAACGGCCGAATCATTGCAAATACAAGGACTCACTGGAGATAGAAAAGTTTTAAATGATAATAACATTATGGAAATTTCGGATAAAGAATATACTCAAAATGTAAAAGATTTTAAACCAGTTCCTCTACCTGTGACAAAGAAACAACAACCTATAAAGAAGGAAGAACATAGCGACACAGAGCAAGAAATAAGTATGGCTCTTACAACAAACGAATTTTTAAATATCGCAAGCAAGGTGTTACCCAGCGAGTTTGATGGAAAAGCAGGTAAACTGCAGTCATTTTTAGATGCACTAGAACTCCTTGAGAAAATAGCGATAGGACACGAGGAGACAGCGACAACATCAATAAAGACAAGATTAACGAATAAGGCCAGAAACGTTATAGCTACAGAGGACACAATCGCAAGAATAGCAGAGGTACTGAAGAGAGAACTGAGAGGCGACAGTCCAAAGACGGTAATAGCTAAATTGGCGAAGAAAAGACAAGGACATAAAGATGCAGAGGTCTATGCATCTGAAGTGGAAGAATTAGCGGAACAGCTAAAAGTTGCATACGTAGCGGAAGGAATGTCATTGGAACTAGCAAAAAAATACACAACGGAGGCAGTAGTAGCTGCAATGAAACGCAACGTCAACACAGAAAAAGCTAAATTCATTTTGGAAGCTTGTAACTTTTCAACCACACAAGAGATAATGTACAAATTTTTATCGATCGACGAGACAGAAGATAGCACACAAGGAAAAGTATTAAATTACAGGAACAAATACGATTTTGATATGAGAAAAGAAAGTAAGAATACAATATATGGATATTATAAAAATAAATTCGAAGAAAGAAAACAATATAGAAACAAAAATTATAGAAATATAAGGGAATATGAAAGACATAATACGAGGATATATCGTAATAGAAACAGAGCAGATTGGCAATCACAACGAAGAACAAAGAATAGTCAATGGACACAGGTGAGATGCCACAGAAATAGAGGCACAGCAAGATCATATTACGCACCACATGCGAATACGAATACAGTGAGAGGAGTAGATTTTTGACAGAAATGTAGGCAAACTGCATATGGTTCGACCTTAATGGTTGAAACCTACGTCGAGCAGGAGGCTGCTAAGAGGATAAGCTAAGGTGGTACTTGAATCCCAACCCGCTAATAGTCCTGCGGCTCCAGCACGACAATACAGTAACTACAGAATGGATTAAAATTGCGAAACGAATTTTGAATAATGATTTTTTTTAATAAAGTAAATGGAAAATTATTGAAAAGGAAGTTTGTCACAATGAAAGACGATTCCCTACGATTATTTTATTTATATGCAAGAGAAGAAAAGATGTTGAGTAAATTAAGTACGCACAAAGGCGAAAAATGATGAACAGATTATTTTGAAAAATAAATCTCAGTATTATTACATATTTGACGAAATTAATTTCGAGATCGAACTGAAAAATAGAAGAAACAGTTACAGTAATATAGAAACAAGAAGTTGAGAAGGAATTTACAGTAGAATTAATAGATAAACCAATTAAGGGTATGTTACCTATAGGAATCATAAATGTAAATAATCAAGAAATATAAATTAGAAGTTTTATTCCGAAGATACAAAAACAGGAAAAAAATTTTTTATATATTTTATATGGAAGAAACAAGACAAAGAGTAAAAAAGAATCAAACAACCATTAAGCACAGTAAAAATCATTAATATTTGAAGAAAAAGGCCCATAGAAAAAATGCAAAATATGCAGACGTTTTATTTAGGAAAAGACCCAGATGTACAAGCAAAAGTTAGTTTGTAAAAGACGAGAAACCAAACAATAAAAAAAAACCATACCTTTAATATTTTATTAACAAACACAGTATTCGTCATAAAAACATTACATAATGATATTAGGTTAATAGTATGATATTTGATACAGTTGGAATGTACGTAGTAAGCATGTCCATAAACTTGATATAACTGACCAGGTTAAATATTTTATTATTACGATCCGTATGTTTAAAATTTTATTCACGATGCAAGAAGAACTAACAAGTATGGAATTTTTTTGACAGAGAAGAAAAATCGATGAACAGATATATGTTCATGTTTTCTAAAAGAGGAAATCTTAGGACATAAGTTTTCGAATCTAATAAGCCCCGGTTATGGAATTCCCCGATTTATCGAAGAAAAACAAATTTATTTTAAGGATTTATGCTTCAGGAATAGCATTAGGAGACTTGTTGTGATTTTGGCTCACAAATGTGAGTGCAGAAGGTTATAAAGAAAATAATAATAATGAAATGAGAATAAGAAGAGATGAAAAATAAGAATCAACCAATTCTTAATGAAATACGAAGAGAAAAATAATAATTTTTTTTAAGGAAAGTATAAAAGCTTGTAAAGTACAAGATAAACATAATACAATCAACACATAATATAGTACAAGATAAGCAGATCAAGAAGAGTTATAATTAATGACTTCCACATGTTAGAGGAAGGATATGGAAAAATAAATAGGATATATTAAATACAGAAATATAAGTTAATACTATTTCTGGAACGAATTACGAAGAAATGTTGAGAAATATGTAAAATGTGAAGAGATGCGACGACTGCCAAAGGCATAAGCACTAAATCATAAACAAGGAACCCATGAAAATGTACATGGATGAAAATGGAAACAGATATATTGACGTACAATGCGAATTAAGCAACTACGTAGAAGAATATGTAATAGAAAATAAAATAAGCCAAAACAGTAGCCAAATCATTGGTAGAAAAATTTATCTTGAGGTATGGAGTACCCAGAAAAATAATAGCAGACCAAGGCACAGAGTTTATAGCTAGAATAATTAAAGAAACAATACTTTGCTACAATTAGAGTCAATGAATATACTCGTAATATATACATGTACTTTTGAATGCAAATATTATATGAAAATATATTTAAATGTATATAATGTGTAAATATAGTTTTAAGTTCGTACAATATAATAATTAAAATGTGTATAACAAAAAGAAAAATGTTAGACTGTATAGTAGTAGTTAAACAAAAGAAATGGGGATAAATGAATAAAACGACAAAACTTTATTGTGAGATGTCAAAGTTATTAATAGTGTGAATGAAAAGTGAAAATAGAACTATTACTTGGTACCAAGAATTAATGCAAGAATTAATGCAAGAATTAATACAAGAATTAATATAAGATTTTATTATTATAAATTTTTATTTATTATTTAAAATATGTAAAGGTTATTGTAAATATTATGTGCACATAATAGGGGGTAAGATATAAAATATGTAATCAACCACATAATAGGTGGTAATATAAGGTAATATAATCTAAATGATTTAACGTAAGGTAAGAAAAACGTACGTAAAATATTAAATTAATATACAAGTAAGGCATAATGAAGGATACCAGATAGCATATCATAAGGGAACAATTTGGTTAACCTTATAATATGCTGAGGTTAGGTTAGGTTAGGTTACTAAATTTTTTTAGATATAAGGAAATATGTACCAAAAATTTGTATATAATTCTATAAATATGTATATGTAAATACTGAATGTAATTAATGTATATATGTACAGTAATCAGTTGATGATGACACGAAAAATTTTCTTCTTTCGGAGGGGAAGAGTAAAACCAGCTCCTGTAATTGATTGAAAACGAACAGCACTCAGAAAATTTTTCTTCTGAGGGATAGGGATGTAACGGGATTTAATTAAGCATCAGATTCAAGTAATCTTTTTAATAACGTGACACACATTTGCCAAAATATATTATTTGTTTTGAAAATATCGGTGTAACTGGAACGCGCTCTGACCTAGTGAAATTTGCAGTGTAATCAAAAGCTTATTAAATAATGTGTAAAACTAAACAAGTAAAAACAATAATATATCAACAAGCGCACGGGAGGTAAATAGCTGGAAATCACGGGATTAGTATTATTATCAATATAGTTAAGAATGAAGAATCAAGTGAACGGTCTAAGTTAGTCAACGTCAACTGAGTACTATTTAGTATTGTACTTGATTCTAATAAAGTAAACTATGAGTATCTAGTGTTTTAAATAAATATACCACACGAGACCAAAATTGAAGCATTATTTATTACACGAGTGGTGAAGAGTGTATATGTGTGTGTGTGCGTGTGTGCGTGTGTGTGCGTGTGTGATTGTGTGTGTATGTTTGTGTGTCCGTTTGGCTTGCAGAGATGAGAATACGGCCAAGCCAAGAAGACCCTGCCTTTTGTAAGGGGCGACTAATAGGTAGGAGACGAGAGGTGAAGAGTGTATGTGTGTGTGCGTGTGTGTGTGAGTGTATGTGTGTGTGCGTGTGTGTTCGTGTGTGTGTGTGTGTGTGTGTGTGTGTGAGTGTGTGTGTGTGTATGTTTGTGTGTGTCCCTTCGGCTCGCAGAGATAAGAAAACAGCGGTGGCAAGAAGGCCATGCTTGTCGTAAGAGGCGACTAATGGGTAGGAGTCGAGAGGTAAAGAGTGTAATTGTGTGTGTGTGTGTGCGTGTGTGTGTGTGTGCGTGTGTGCGTGCTTGTGTGTGTGAGTGTGTGTGTCCGTTCAGCTTGCAGAGATAAGAATACGGCCGGGGCAAGAAGGCCCTGCCTGTCGTAAGTGGCGACTAATAGGTAGGAGTCGAGAGGTGAAGAGTGTATGTGTGTGTGTGCGTTTGTGTTTGCGTGTGTGAGTGTGTGTGTGTATGTGTGTGTGTCCGTTAGGCTTGCAGAGACAAGAATACGGCCAAGGCAAGAAGGCCCTGCCTCTTGTAAGGGGCGACTAATAGGTAGAAATCGAGAGGTGAAGAGTGTATGTGTGTGTGCGTTTGTGCGTGTGTGTGTGTGAGTGTATGTGTGTGTGCGTGTGTGCGTGCGTGTGTGTGTGTCTGTGAGTGTGTGTGTGTATGTGTGTCCCTTCGGCTCGCAGAGAAAAGAAAACAGCGGTGGCAAGAATGCCATGCCTGTCGTAAGAGGTGACTAATGGGTAGGAGTCTAGAGGTGAAGAGTGTATGCGTGTGTGCGTGTGTGTGTGTTTGTGCGTATGTGAGTGTGTGTGTATGGGTGTGTGTGTCCGTTCGGCTTGCAGAGATAAGAATACGGCCGTGACAAGAAGGCCATGCTTGTTGTAATTAGCGGCTAATGGGTAGGAGTCGAGAGGTGAAGAGTGTATGTGTGTGTGTGTGTGTGTGCGTGTGTGTGCGTGTGTGCGTGCGTGTGTGTGTGAGTGTGTGTGTGTCCGTTCGGCTTGCAGAGATAAGAATACGGCCGCGGCAAGAAGGCCCTGCCGGTCGTGAGAGGCGACTAATAGGTAGGATTAGAGAGGTGAAGAATGTATGTGTGTGCGTATGTGCGTGTTTGTGTGTGTGTGAGTGTATGTGAGTGTGCGTGTGTGCGTGCGTATGTGCATGTGTGTGTGAGTGTGTGTGTGTATGTGTGTGTGTAAGTGTGTGTGTATGTGTGTGTGTCTGTTTGGCTTGCAGAGATAAGAATACGGCCGAGGCAAGAAGGCCCTGCCTGTCGTGAGAGGCGACTAATAGGTAGGATTAGAGAGGTGAAGAATGTATGTGTGTGCGTATGTGCGTGTTTGTGTATGTGTGAGTGTATGTGTGTGTGCGTGTGTGCGTGCGTGTGTGCATGTGTGTGTGAGTGTGTGTGTATGTGTGTGTGTGTCCCTTCGCTCGCAGAGATAAGAAAAAAGCGGTGGCAAGAAGGCCATGCCTGTCGTAAGAGGCGACTAATGGATAGGAGTCGAGAGGTGGAGAGTGTGTGCGTGTGCGGGTGCGTGTGCGTGTGTGTGTGTGCGTGTGTGTGTGTCCGTTTGGCTTGCAGAGATAAGAACACGGCCGTGGCAAGAAGTCCCTGCCTGTCGTAAGAGGAGAATAATGGGTAGGAGTCGAGAGGTGAAGAGTGTATGTATGTGTGTGCGTGTGTGCGTGCGTGTGTGAGTGTGTGTGTATGTGTGTGTGTCAGTGTGTGTGTGTGTCCGGTCGGCTCGCAGAGATGAGAACACGGCCGTGGCAAGAAGGCACTGCCTGTCGTTAAGAGGCGACTAATGGGTAGGAGTCGAGAGGTGAAGAGTGTATGTGTGTGTGTGTGTGCGTGTGTGCGTGTGTGTGCGTGTGTGTGTATGTGTGTGTGTGTCTGTTTGGCTTGCAGAGATAAGAATACGGCCGAGGCAAGAAGGTCCTGCCTCTTGTAAGGGGCGACTAATAAGTAGGAGTCGAGAGGTGAAGAGTGTATGTGTGTATGCGTGTGTGCGTGTGTGAGTATGTGTGTGTGTTAGTTCGGCTTGCAGAGATAAGAGCACAACCGAGGCAAGAAGGCCCTGCCTGTCGTAAGTGGCGACTAATGGGTAGGAGTCGAGAGGTGAAGAGTGTATTTGTGTGTGTGTGTGCGTGTGTGTGCGTGTGTGCGTGCGTGTGTGTGTGAGTGTGTGTGTGTGTATTTGTGTGTGTGAGTGTGTGTGTGTCCAGTAGCCTCGCAGAGATAAGAACACGGCCGTGGCAAGAAGGCCCTGCCTGTCGTAAGAGGCGACTAATGGGTAGGAGTCGAGTGTAACGGGATTTAATTAAGCATCAGATTTAAGTAATCTTTTTAATAACGTGACACACATTTGCCAAAATATATTATTTGTTTTGAAAATATCGGTGTAACTGGAACGCGCTCTGACCTAGTGAAATTTGCAGTGTAATCAAAAGCTTATTAAATAATGTGTACAAACTAAACAAGTAAAAACAATAATATATCAACAAGCGCACGGGAGGTAAATAGCTGGAAATCGCGGGATTAGTATTATTATCAATATAGTTAAGAATGAAGAATCAAGTGAACGGTCTAAGTTAGTCAACGTCAACTGAGTACTATTTAGTATTGTACTTGATTCTAATAAACTAAACTATGAGTATCTAGTGTTTTAAATAAATATACCACACGAGACCAAAATTGAAGCATTATTTATTACATGGCGATCCTGAAGTGGTAGAAACCAGGAATCTTCCAGAAATCTTCATCCAGAGAAGCTCAAGATGAGAGGAATATCATACTGGAAATTTAAATGGAAAAATGAAGTAAAGTATTCATCACCATAATGGATGATATATGGAAGGCATTGTACCAGTTTAAAAATAGAAAACGCATCAGCAGTTAAGAAAATTCCCGCCAAATTCCGGTCCAAACCCGCCAGGAGCCCCGCGACAGCAGCCCAGTTCATAATAATGGACAATAAATGGAAAAAATGGATAAATGGACAAAAGTGAAATAACAAAAACCATATATGAAATATATTATGTAAGTAAATTTTATTTTTTATCCCTTATATAAATTATGCAGTCTAACAGAAATTATTACTTAGTATTTGAATATAAGAATTTAACTAAGTCAAGTTCAGAATGTTGAGTACATAATTTTTTATTGATTTTAAAAGTACAGAAAATAATTTTCAAATTATCGCAAATAACTGTTTATATATCAAATTCTATTTTTTAATGAAAGAAATGTGCCATATAATTTTATTTACTAAAGGTATATTTTTAAAAATATTTATATTTGACCATGAAAATATACTGTGACTAAGTCGGAAAATATTAAATTACGACATGAATTTGCTTAAATGGCAAATTCTTCAATTAATATATACGAAGAAATCGGATATGACTTTATTTAGCTATAATATTTAGCTATAATAGCTATAATTAGCTATAACTATTTAGCTATAATAAATTAGGATATTTAGAATTATTGTTACATTTATAAGGAAGAAAAACGAATTTAAAAGAACTTTTAAAGACAATTGACCATGGCGTCAGAAAAATTTTCATTATGTTGGAACAATTTCCACGAAAATATGAGTTCAGGAATAAATTCATTATGGAAGAGTCAAGATTTTGTAGACGTAACGCTTTCAGCACAAGGAAAATGCATAAAAGCGCACAAAATGGTTCTTTCAGTTTATAGCCCATATTTTAAGGAAATTTTTATGTCAAATCCCTGTTAACATCCTATAGTAATTTTGACAAACGTGACTTACGAAGCACTAAGAGACTTGTTACAATTTATATACCATGGAGAAGTACAAATTAGACAAGAAAATTTAAATACCTTCATTGAAACGGCCGAATCATTGCAAATACAAGGACTCACTGGAGATAGAAAAGTTTTAAATGATAATAACATTATGGAAATTTCGGATAAAGAATATACTCAAAATGTAAAAGATTTTAAACCAGTTCCTCTACCTGTGACAAAGAAACAACAACCTATAAAGAAGGAAGAACATAGCGACACAGAGCAAGAAATAAGTATGGCTCTTACAACAAACGAATTTTTAAATATCGCAAGCAAGGTGTTACCCAGCGAGTTTGATGGAAAAGCAGGTAAACTGCAGTCATTTTTAGATGCACTAGAACTCCTTGAGAAAATAGCGATAGGACACGAGGAGACAGCGACAACATCAATAAAGACAAGATTAACGAATAAGGCCAGAAACGTTATAGCTACAGAGGACACAATCGCAAGAATAGCAGAGGTACTGAAGAGAGAACTGAGAGGCGACAGTCCAAAGACGGTAATAGCTAAATTGGCGAAGAAAAGACAAGGACATAAAGATGCAGAGGTCTATGCATCTGAAGTGGAAGAATTAGCGGAACAGCTAAAAGTTGCATACGTAGCGGAAGGAATGTCATTGGAACTAGCAAAAAAATACACAACGGAGGCAGTAGTAGCTGCAATGAAACGCAACGTCAACACAGAAAAAGCTAAATTCATTTTGGAAGCTTGTAACTTTTCAACCACACAAGAGATAATGTACAAATTTTTATCGATCGACGAGACAGAAGATAGCACACAAGGAAAAGTATTAAATTACAGGAACAAATACGATTTTGATATGAGAAAAGAAAGTAAGAATACAATATATGGATATTATAAAAATAAATTCGAAGAAAGAAAACAATATAGAAACAAAAATTATAGAAATATAAGGGAATATGAAAGACATAATACGAGGATATATCGTAATAGAAACAGAGCAGATTGGCAATCACAACGAAGAACAAAGAATAGTCAATGGACACAGGTGAGATGCCACAGAAATAGAGGCACAGCAAGATCATATTACGCACCACATGCGAATACGAATACAGTGAGAGGAGTAGATTTTTGACAGAAATGTAGGCAAACTGCATATGGTTCGACCTTAATGGTTGAAACCTACGTCGAGCAGGAGGCTGCTAAGAGGATAAGCTAAGGTGGTACTTGAATCCCAACCCGCTAATAGTCCTGCGGCTCCAGCACGACAATACAGTAACTACAGAATGGATTAAAATTGCGAAACGAATTTTGAATAATGATTTTTTTTAATAAAGTAAATGGAAAATTATTGAAAAGGAAGTTTGTCACAATGAAAGACGATTCCCTACGATTATTTTATTTATATGCAAGAGAAGAAAAGATGTTGAGTAAATTAAGTACGCACAAAGGCGAAAAATGATGAACAGATTATTTTGAAAAATAAATCTCAGTATTATTACATATTTGACGAAATTAATTTCGAGATCGAACTGAAAAATAGAAGAAACAGTTACAGTAATATAGAAACAAGAAGTTGAGAAGGAATTTACAGTAGAATTAATAGATAAACCAATTAAGGGTATGTTACCTATAGGAATCATAAATGTAAATAATCAAGAAATATAAATTAGAAGTTTTATTCCGAAGATACAAAAACAGGAAAAAAATTTTTTATATATTTTATATGGAAGAAACAAGACAAAGAGTAAAAAAGAATCAAACAACCATTAAGCACAGTAAAAATCATTAATATTTGAAGAAAAAGGCCCATAGAAAAAATGCAAAATATGCAGACGTTTTATTTAGGAAAAGACCCAGATGTACAAGCAAAAGTTAGTTTGTAAAAGACGAGAAACCAAACAATAAAAAAAAACCATACCTTTAATATTTTATTAACAAACACAGTATTCGTCATAAAAACATTACATAATGATATTAGGTTAATAGTATGATATTTGATACAGTTGGAATGTACGTAGTAAGCATGTCCATAAACTTGATATAACTGACCAGGTTAAATATTTTATTATTACGATCCGTATGTTTAAAATTTTATTCACGATGCAAGAAGAACTAACAAGTATGGAATTTTTTTGACAGAGAAGAAAAATCGATGAACAGATATATGTTCATGTTTTCTAAAAGAGGAAATCTTAGGACATAAGTTTTCGAATCTAATAAGCCCCGGTTATGGAATTCCCCGATTTATCGAAGAAAAACAAATTTATTTTAAGGATTTATGCTTCAGGAATAGCATTAGGAGACTTGTTGTGATTTTGGCTCACAAATGTGAGTGCAGAAGGTTATAAAGAAAATAATAATAATGAAATGAGAATAAGAAGAGATGAAAAATAAGAATCAACCAATTCTTAATGAAATACGAAGAGAAAAATAATAATTTTTTTTAAGGAAAGTATAAAAGCTTGTAAAGTACAAGATAAACATAATACAATCAACACATAATATAGTACAAGATAAGCAGATCAAGAAGAGTTATAATTAATGACTTCCACATGTTAGAGGAAGGATATGGAAAAATAAATAGGATATATTAAATACAGAAATATAAGTTAATACTATTTCTGGAACGAATTACGAAGAAATGTTGAGAAATATGTAAAATGTGAAGAGATGCGACGACTGCCAAAGGCATAAGCACTAAATCATAAACAAGGAACCCATGAAAATGTACATGGATGAAAATGGAAACAGATATATTGACGTACAATGCGAATTAAGCAACTACGTAGAAGAATATGTAATAGAAAATAAAATAAGCCAAAACAGTAGCCAAATCATTGGTAGAAAAATTTATCTTGAGGTATGGAGTACCCAGAAAAATAATAGCAGACCAAGGCACAGAGTTTATAGCTAGAATAATTAAAGAAACAATACTTTGCTACAATTAGAGTCAATGAATATACTCGTAATATATACATGTACTTTTGAATGCAAATATTATATGAAAATATATTTAAATGTATATAATGTGTAAATATAGTTTTAAGTTCGTACAATATAATAATTAAAATGTGTATAACAAAAAGAAAAATGTTAGACTGTATAGTAGTAGTTAAACAAAAGAAATGGGGATAAATGAATAAAACGACAAAACTTTATTGTGAGATGTCAAAGTTATTAATAGTGTGAATGAAAAGTGAAAATAGAACTATTACTTGGTACCAAGAATTAATGCAAGAATTAATGCAAGAATTAATACAAGAATTAATATAAGATTTTATTATTATAAATTTTTATTTATTATTTAAAATATGTAAAGGTTATTGTAAATATTATGTGCACATAATAGGGGGTAAGATATAAAATATGTAATCAACCACATAATAGGTGGTAATATAAGGTAATATAATCTAAATGATTTAACGTAAGGTAAGAAAAACGTACGTAAAATATTAAATTAATATACAAGTAAGGCATAATGAAGGATACCAGATAGCATATCATAAGGGAACAATTTGGTTAACCTTATAATATGCTGAGGTTAGGTTAGGTTAGGTTACTAAATTTTTTTAGATATAAGGAAATATGTACCAAAAATTTGTATATAATTCTATAAATATGTATATGTAAATACTGAATGTAATTAATGTATATATGTACAGTAATCAGTTGATGATGACACGAAAAATTTTCTTCTTTCGGAGGGGAAGAGTAAAACCAGCTCCTGTAATTGATTGAAAACGAACAGCACTCAGAAAATTTTTCTTCTGAGGGATAGGGATGTAACGGGATTTAATTAAGCATCAGATTCAAGTAATCTTTTTAATAACGTGACACACATTTGCCAAAATATATTATTTGTTTTGAAAATATCGGTGTAACTGGAACGCGCTCTGACCTAGTGAAATTTGCAGTGTAATCAAAAGCTTATTAAATAATGTGTAAAACTAAACAAGTAAAAACAATAATATATCAACAAGCGCACGGGAGGTAAATAGCTGGAAATCACGGGATTAGTATTATTATCAATATAGTTAAGAATGAAGAATCAAGTGAACGGTCTAAGTTAGTCAACGTCAACTGAGTACTATTTAGTATTGTACTTGATTCTAATAAAGTAAACTATGAGTATCTAGTGTTTTAAATAAATATACCACACGAGACCAAAATTGAAGCATTATTTATTACACGAGTGGTGAAGAGTGTATATGTGTGTGTGTGCGTGTGTGCGTGTGTGTGCGTGTGTGATTGTGTGTGTATGTTTGTGTGTCCGTTTGGCTTGCAGAGATGAGAATACGGCCAAGCCAAGAAGACCCTGCCTTTTGTAAGGGGCGACTAATAGGTAGGAGACGAGAGGTGAAGAGTGTATGTGTGTGTGCGTGTGTGTGTGAGTGTATGTGTGTGTGCGTGTGTGTTCGTGTGTGTGTGTGTGTGTGTGTGTGTGTGAGTGTGTGTGTGTGTATGTTTGTGTGTGTCCCTTCGGCTCGCAGAGATAAGAAAACAGCGGTGGCAAGAAGGCCATGCTTGTCGTAAGAGGCGACTAATGGGTAGGAGTCGAGAGGTAAAGAGTGTAATTGTGTGTGTGTGTGTGCGTGTGTGTGTGTGTGCGTGTGTGCGTGCTTGTGTGTGTGAGTGTGTGTGTCCGTTCAGCTTGCAGAGATAAGAATACGGCCGGGGCAAGAAGGCCCTGCCTGTCGTAAGTGGCGACTAATAGGTAGGAGTCGAGAGGTGAAGAGTGTATGTGTGTGTGTGCGTTTGTGTTTGCGTGTGTGAGTGTGTGTGTGTATGTGTGTGTGTCCGTTAGGCTTGCAGAGACAAGAATACGGCCAAGGCAAGAAGGCCCTGCCTCTTGTAAGGGGCGACTAATAGGTAGAAATCGAGAGGTGAAGAGTGTATGTGTGTGTGCGTTTGTGCGTGTGTGTGTGTGAGTGTATGTGTGTGTGCGTGTGTGCGTGCGTGTGTGTGTGTCTGTGAGTGTGTGTGTGTATGTGTGTCCCTTCGGCTCGCAGAGAAAAGAAAACAGCGGTGGCAAGAATGCCATGCCTGTCGTAAGAGGTGACTAATGGGTAGGAGTCTAGAGGTGAAGAGTGTATGCGTGTGTGCGTGTGTGTGTGTTTGTGCGTATGTGAGTGTGTGTGTATGGGTGTGTGTGTCCGTTCGGCTTGCAGAGATAAGAATACGGCCGTGACAAGAAGGCCATGCTTGTTGTAATTAGCGGCTAATGGGTAGGAGTCGAGAGGTGAAGAGTGTATGTGTGTGTGTGTGTGTGCGTGTGTGTTTGCGTGTGTCAGTGTGTGTGTATGTGTGTGTATCCGTTAGGCTTGCAGAGATAAGAATACGGCCAAGGCAAGAAGGCCCTGCCTCTTGTAAGGGGCGACTAATAGGTAGGAATCGAGAGGTGAAGAGTGTATGTGTGTGTGCGTGTGTGCGTGTGTGTGTGTGTGTCTGTGAGTGTGTGTGTGTATGTGTGTCCCTTCGGCTCGCAGAGAAAAGAAAACAGCGGTGGCAAGAATGCCATGCCTGTCGTAAGAGGTGACTAATGGGTAGGAGTCGAGAGGTGAAGAGTGTATGTGTGTGTGCGTGTTTGTGTTTGTGCGTTTGTTAGTGTGTGTGTATGTATGTAAGTGTCCGTAACGGCTCGCAGAGATTAGAATACGGTCGAGACGAGAAGGACATGCCAGTCGTAAAATGCGACTAATGGGTAGGAGTCGAGAGGTGAAGAGTGTATTTGTGTGTGTGTGTGTGCGTGTGTGCGTGCGTGTGTGTGTGAGTGTGTGTATCCGTTCGGCTTGCAGAGATAAGATTACGGCCGGGGCAAGAAGCCCCTGCCTCTCGTAAGAGGCGACCAAAAGGGAGGAGTCGAGAGGTGAATAGTGTATGTGTGTGTGTGTGTGTGACTGTGCGTGTGTCTGCTCGGCTCGCAGAGATAAAAATACGGCCGTGGCAAGAAGGCCCTGCCTGTCTTAAGAGGCGACTAATGGATAGGAGTCGAGAGGTGGAAAGTGTGTGCGTGTGCGTGTGTGCGTGTGTGTGTGTGAGAGTGTGTGTGTCCGTTCGACTCTCAGAGATAAGAACACGGCCGTGGCAAAAAGTCCCTGAATGTCGTAAGAGGCGACTAATGGGTAGGAGTCGAGAGGTGAAGCGTGTATGTGTATGTGTGTGTGCGAGTGTGTGTGTGTGTGTCCGTTCGGCTCGCAGAGATAAGAATACGTCCGTGGCAAGAAGGCCATGCCTGTCGTAAGAGCAGAATAATGGGTAGGAGTCGAGAGGTAAAGAGTGTATGTGTGTGTGTTTGTGTGCGTGTGTGCGTGCGTGTGTGAGTGTGTGTGTGAGTGTGTGTGTGTCAGTGTGTGTGTGTCCGGTCGGCTCGCAGAAATAAGAACACGGCCGTGGCAAAAAGTCCCTGAATGTCGTAAGAGGCGACTAATGGGTAGGAGTCGAGAGGTGAAGAGTGTATATGTGTGTGTGTGTGTGCGTGCGTGTGTATGTTTGTGTGTCCGTTTGGCATGCAGAGATTAGAATACGGCCGAGGCAAAAAGGCCCTGTCGCTTGAAAGGAGCGACTAATAAGTAGGAGTCGAGAGGTGAAGAGTGTATGTGTGTGTGTGCGTGTGTGTGTGCGTGTGTGAGTATGTGTGTGTGTTAGTTCGGCCTGCAGAGATAAGAACACGACGGAGGCAAGAAGGCCCTGCCTATCGTAAAAGGCGACTAATAGGTAGGAGTCGAGAGGTGAAGAGTGTATATGTGTGTGTGTGCGTGCGTGTGTATGTTTGTGTGTCCGTTTGGCATGCAGAGATAAGAATACGGCCGAGGCAAGATTGCCATGCCTGTCGTAAGAGGTGACTAATGGGTAGGAGTCGAGAGGTGAAGAGTGTATGTGTGTGTGCGTGTGTGTGTGTTTGTGCGTATGTGAGTGTGTGTGTATGGGTGTGTGTGTCCGTTCGGCTTGCAGACATAAGAATACGGCCGTGACAAGAAGGCCATGCTTGTTGTAATTAGCGGCTAATGGGTAGGAGTCGAGAGGTGAAGAGTGTTTGTGTGTGTGTGTGTGCGTGTGTGTTTGCGTGTGTGAGTGTGTGTGTGTATGTGTGTGTGTCCGTTAGGCTTGCAGAGATAAGAATACGGCCGGCAAGAAGGCCCTGCCTCTTGTAAGGGGCGACTAATAGGTAGGAATCGAGAGGTGAAGAGTGTATGTGTGTGTGCGTGTGTGCGTGTGTGTGTGTGTTAGTGTATGTGTGTGTGCGTGTGTGGGTGCGTGTGTGTGTGTTTGTGAGTGTGTGTGTGTATGTGTGTCCCTTCGGCTCGCAGAGAAAAGAAAGCAGCGGTGGCAAGAATGCCATGCCTGTCGTAAGAGGTGACTAATGGGTAGGAGTCGAGAGGTGAAGAGTGTATGTGTGTGTGCGTGTGTGTGTGTGTTTGTGCGTTTGTTAGTGTGTGTGTGTGTATGTAAGTGTCCGTTCGGCTCGCAGAGATTAGAATACGCTCGAGGCAAGAAGGACATGCCAGTCGTAAAAGGCGACTAATGGGTAGGAGTCGAGAGGTGAAGAGTGTATTTGTGTGTGTGTGTGCGTGTGTGCGTGCGTGTGTGTGTGAGTGTGTGTATCCGTTCGGCTTGCAGAGATAAGAATACGGCCGGGGCAAGAAGGCCCTGCCTCTCGTAAGAGGCGACCAAAAGGGAGGAGTCGAGAGGTGAATAGTGTATGTATGTGTGTGTGACTGTGTGTGTGTCCGCTCGGCTCGCAGAGATAAAAATACGGCCGTGGTAAGAAGGCCCTGAATGCGTAACGGGCGACTAATGGGTAGGAGTCGAGAGGTGAAGCGTGTATGTGTGTGTGTGTGTGTGCGAGTGTGTGTGTGTGTGTCCGTTCGGCTCGCAGAGGTAAGAATACGTCCGTGGCAAGAAGGCCCTGTCTGTCGTAAGAGGAGAATAATGGGTAGGAGTCGAGAGGTGAAAAGTGTATGTGTGTGTGTGTGTGTGTGTGTGTGCGTGCGTGTGTATGTTTGTGTGTCCGTTTGGCATGCAGAGATAGGAATACGGCCGAGGCAAAAAGGCCCTGCCGCTTGTAAGGAGCGACTAATAAGTAGGAGTCGAGAGGTGAAGAGTGTATGTGTGTGTGCGTTTGTGTGTGCGTGTGTGAGTTTGTGTGTGTGTTAGTTCGGCCTGCAGAGATAAGAACACGACGGAGGCAAGAAGGCCCTGCCTATCGTAAAAGGCGACTAATAGGTAGAAGTCGAGAGGTGAAGAGTGTATGTGTGTGTGTGCGTGTGTGCATGTGTGTGTGCGTGTGTTTGTGTGAGTGTATGTGTGTGTTCGTGTGAGCGTGCGTGTGGGCGTGTGCGTCTGTGTGGATGTTTGTGAGTGTGTGTGTGTGTGTGTGTGCGTGCGTGCGTGTGTGTGTGAGTGTGTGTATCCCTACGGCTCGCAGAGATAAGAATACGGCCGTGGTAAGAAGGCCATGCCTGCTGTAAGGAGCGACTAATGGGTAGGAGCCGCGAGTTGAAGAGTGTACCTGTGTGTGAGTGTGTGTGTGTGCGTGTGTGAGTGTATGTGTCTGTGTGTCCGTTCGGCTTGCAGAGATAAGAATACAGCCGTAGCAAGAAGGCCCTGCCTGTCGTAAGAGGCGACTAATGGGTAGGAGTCGAGAGGTGGAGAGTGTAGGTATGTGCATGTGTGCGTGTGTGCGCGTGTGTGTGTGCGTGTCTGTATGTGTGTGTGTCCCTTCGGCTTACAGAGATAAGAATTCGGTCGTGGCAAGAAGGCCATGCCTGTCGTAAGAGGCGACTAATGGGTAGGAATCGAGAGGTGAAGAGTGTATGTGTTCGTGTGTGTGTGTGTGTGAGTATGTGTGTGTGTATGTGTATGTGTGTGTGTGTCCCTTCGGCTTACAGAGATAAGAATTCGGTCGTGGCAAGAAGGCCATGCCTGCTGTAAGGAGCGACTAATGGGTAGGAGTCGATAGGTGAAGAGTGAACGTGTGTGTAAGTGTGTGTGCATGTATGTGTGTATGTTCGGCTTGCAGAGATAAGAATACAGCGAGGCAAGAAGGCCCTGCCTGTCGTAAGGGGCGAGTAATAGGTAGGAGTCGTGAGGTGAAGAGTGTAGGTGTGTGTGTGTCCGTGTGTGTGAGTGTGTGTGTGTGTGTCCGTTCGGCTCGCAGAGATAAGAATACGGCGGTGGCAAGAAGGCCCTGCCTGTCGTAAGGGGCGAGTAATAGGTAAGAGTCGAGAGGTGAATAGTGTAGGTGTCTGTGTGTGTGTGAGTGTGTATGTGTGTCAGTATGCAAGAAGGCCATGCCTGTCGTAAGAGGCAACTAATGGGTAGGAGTCGAGAGGTGAAGAGTGTATGTGTGCTTGTGTGTGTGTGTGTTCGTGTGTGCGTGTGTGTGTGTGTGAGCATGTGTGTGTGTATATGTGTAAGTGTGTGTGTTGGTCCCTTCTGCTCGAAGAGATAAGAATACGGCCGTGGCAAGAAGGCCATGCCTGCTGTAAGGAGCGACTAATGGGTAGGAGTCGAGAGGTAAAGAGTGAACGTGTGTGTGTGCGTGTGTTCGTGTGTGAGTGTATTTGTGTGTGCGTGTGTGTGTGTGTGAGCATGTGTGTGTGTATATGTGTAAGTGTGTGTGTTGGTCCCTTCTGCTCGAAGAGATAAGAATACGTCCGTGGCAAGAAGGCCCTGCCTGTCTTAAGAGGCGACTAATGGATAGGAGTCGAGAGGTGGAGAGTGTGTGCGTGTGCGTGTGCGTGTGCGTGGGTGCGTGTGTGTGTGTGCGTGTGTGCGTGCGTGTGTGTGTGAGTGCGTGTGTGAGTGTGTGTGTCCATTCGGCACACAGAGATAAGAACTCGACTGTGGCAAGTAGTCCCTGCCTGTTGTAAGAGGCGACTAATGGGTAGGAGTCGAAAGGTGAAGAGTGTATGTGTGTGTGTGTGCTTGTGTGCGTGTGTTTGTGCGTGTGTGAGTGTGTGTGTGTGTGCGTGTGTGCGAACGTGCGTGTGTGTGTGTGTGTGTTTGTCCGCTCGGCTTCCAGAGATAAGAATACGGCCGGGGCAAGAAGGCCCTGCCTCTCTTAAGAGGCGACTAATGGATAGGAATCGAGAGGTGGAGAGTGTGTGCGTGTGTGCGTATGTGCGTGTGGGCCTGTGTGCGTGTGTTTGTGTGTGCGTGTGTGTGTGTCCGTTCGGCTTGCAGAGATAAGAACACGGCCGTGGCAAGAAGTGCCTGCCTGTCGTAAGAGGAAAATAATGGGTAGAAGTCGAGAGGTGAATACTGTATGTGTGCTTGCGTGTGTGCGTGTGTGTGAGTGTGTGTGTGTGTCCGTTCGGCTCGCAGAGATAAGAACACGGCCGTGGCAAGAAGTCCCTGAATGTCGTAAGAGGCGACTAATGGATAGGAGTCGAGAGGTGGAGACTGTGTGCGTGTACGTGTGCGTGTGCGTGTGTGCGTGTGTGCCTGTGTGCGTGTTTTTGTGTGTGCGTGTGTGTGTGTGTGTGTGTGTGTGTCCGTTCGGCTTGCAGAGATAAGAACACGCCCGTGGCAAGAAGTCCCTGCCTGTCGAAAGAGGAGAATAATGGGTAGGAGTCGAGAGGTGAAGAGTGTATGTGTGTGCGTGTGTGCGTGCGTGTTTAAGTGTGTGTGTATGTGAGTGTGTGATTGTGTGTGAGTGTGTGTGTGTGCAGTCGGCTCGCAGAGATAAGAACACAGCCGTGGCAAGAAGGCCCTGCCTGGCGTAAGAGGCGAGTAATAAGTAGGATTCGAGAGGTGAAGAGTGTATGTGTGTGTGTGCGTGTGTGCGTGTGTGTGTGCGTGTGTGAGTATGTGTGTGTGTTAGTTCGGCTTGCAGAAATAAAAACACGACCGAGGCAAGAAGGCCCTGCCTATCGTAAGAGGCGCCTAATAGGTAGGAGTCGAGAGGTGAAGAGTGTATGTGTGTGCGCGTGTGTGCGTGTGTGTGCGTGTGTGAGTAGGTGTGTGTGTCCGTTCGGCTAGCAGTGATAAGAACACGGCCAAGGCAAGAAGGCCCTGCCTGTCGTAAGAGGCGACTAATAGGTAGGAGTCGAGAGGTGAAGAATGTATGTGTGTGTGCGTGTGTGCGTGTTTGTGTGTGTGTGAGTGTATGTGTGTGTGCGTGTGTGCGTGCGTGTGTGTGTGTGTGTTTGTGAGTGTGTGTGTGTGTATGTGTGTGTCCCTTCGGCTCGCAGAGATAAGTAAACAGCCGTGGCAAGAAGGCGATGCAAATCGTACGGGGCGACTAATGGGTAGGAGTCGAGAGGTGAAGAGTGGGCGACTAATAAGTAGGAGGCGAGTGGTGAAAAGTGTATGTGCGTGTGTGTGTGCGTGTGTAAGTATGTGTGTGTGTTAGTTCGGCTTGCAGAGATAAGAACACGACTGAGGCAAGAAGGCCCTGCCTATCGTAAGAGGCGACTAATAGGTAGGAGTCGAGAGGTAAAGAATGTATGTGTGTGTGCGTGTGTGCGTGTTTGTGTGTGTGTGAGTGTATGTGTGTGTGCGTGTGTGTGGCGTGTGTGCGTGCGTGTCTGTGTGAGTGTGTGTGTGTGTCCGGTCGGCTCGCTGAAATGAGAACACGGCCGTGGCAAGAAGGCACTGCCTGTCGTAAGAGGCGACTAATGGGTAGGAGTCGAGAGGTGAAGAGTGTATTTGTGTGTGTGTGCGTGTGTGCGTGTGTGTGCGTGTGTGTGTCAGTGTGTGTGTGTCCGTTCGGCTCGCAGAGATAAGAACACGGCTGTGGCAAGAAGTCCCTGCCTGTCGTAAGAGGCGACTAATGAATAGGAGTCGAGAGGTGAAGAGTGTATGTGTCTGTGTGTGTGCGTGTGTTTGTGCGTGTGTGAGTGTGTGTCTGTATGTGTGTGTGTGTGTGTCCGTTTGGCTTGCAGAGATAAGAATACGGCCGAGGCAAGAAGGCCCTGCCTGTCTTAAGAGGCGACTAATGGATAGGAGTCGAGAGGTGGAGAGTGTGTGCGTGTGCGTGTACGTGTGCGTGTGTGCGTGTGTGCCTGTGTGCGTGTGTTTGTCTGTGCGTGTGTGTGTGTGTGTCCGTTCGACTCGCAGAGATAAGAATACGTCCGTGGCAAGAAGGCCCTGCCTGTCTTAAGAGGCGACTAATGGATAGGAATCGAGAGGTGGAGAGTGTGTGCGTGTGTGCGTGTGTGCGTGTGTGCCTGTGTGCGTGTTTTTGTGTGTGCGTGTGTGTGTGTGTCCGTTCGGCTTGCAAAGATAAGAACACGGCCGTGGCAAGAAGTCCCTGCCTGTCGTAAGAGGAGAATAATGGGTAGAAGTCGAGAGGTGAATAGTGTATGTGTGCTTGCGTGTGTGTGTTTGTGTGTGAGTGTGTGTGTGTGTCCGTTCGGCTCGCAGAGATATGAATGCGTTCGTGGCAAGAAGGCCCTGCCTGTCTTAAGAGGCGACTAATGGATGGGAGTCGAGAGGTGTAGAGTGTGTGCGTGTGCGTGAGCGTTTGCGTGTGTGCGTTTGTGCCTGTGTGCGTGTGTTTGTGTGTGCGTGTATGTGTGTGTCCGATCGGCTCGCTGAAATGAGAACACGGCCGTGGCAAGAAGGCCCTGCCTGTCGTAAGAGGCGACTAATGGGTAGGAGTCGAGAGGTGAAGAGGGTATGTGAGTGTGTGCGTGTGTGGGTGTGTGTGTGTTTGTGCGTGTGTAAGTGTGTGTGTATGTATGTGTGTGTCCATTCGGCTCGCATAGATTAGAATACGGCCAAGGCAAGAAGGCCATGCCTGTCGTAAGAGGCGACTAATGGGTAGGAGTCGAGAGGTGAAGAGTGTATTTGTGTGTGTGTGTGTGTGTGTGCGTGTGTGTGCGTGTGTGCGTGCGTGTGTGTGTGAGTGTGTGTGTGTCCGTTCGGCTTGCAGAGATAAGAATACGTCCAAGGCAAGAAGGCCCTGCCTCTTGTAAGGGGCGACTAATAGGTAGGAGTCGAGAGGTGAATAGTGTATGTGTATGTGTGTGTGCGTGTGTGGGTGTGTGTGTTTGTACGTGTGTAAATGTGTGTGTGTATGTATGTGTCCATTCGGTTCGCAGAGATTAGAATACGGCCGAGGCAAGAAGGCTATGCCTGTCGTAAGAGGCGACTAATGGGTAGGAGTCGAGAGGTGAAAAGTGTATTTGTGTGTGTGCGTGTGTGTGCATGTGTGCGTGCTTGTGTGTGTGAGTGTGTGTGTGTCCGTTCGGCTTGCAGAGATAAGAATACGGCCGAGGCAAGAAGGCCCTGCCTGTCTTAAGAGGTGACTAATGGATAGGAGTCGAGAGGTTGAGAGTGTGTGCGTGTGCGTGTGCGTGTGCGTGTGTACGTGTGTGTGTGCGTGTGAGCGTGCGTGTGTGTTTGAGTGTGTGTGTATGTCTGTTCGGCTCGCAGAGATAAGAACATGGCCGTAGCAAGAAGGCCCTGCCTGTCGTAAGAGGCGACTAATGGGTAGGAGTCGAGAGGTAAAGAGTGTATGTGTGTGTGCGTGTGTGCGTGTGTGTGTGCGTGTGTGAGCGTGTGTGTATGTATGTGTGTCCGTTCGGCTTGCAGAGATAAGAATACGGCCGAGGCAAGAAGGCCCTGCCTGTCTTAAGAGGTGACTAATGGATAGGAGTCGAGAGGTGGAGAGTGTGTGCGTGTGCGTGTGCGAGTGTGCATGTGTGTGTGCGTGTGAGCGTGCGTGTGTGTATGAGTGTGTGTGTATGTCCGTTCGGCTCTCAGAGATAAGAACATGGCCGTGGCAAGAAGGCCCTGCCTGTCGTAAAGGGCGACTAATGGGTAGGAGTCGAGAGGTGAAGAGTGTATGTGTGTGTGTACGTGTGTGCGTGTGTGTGTGTGCGTGTGTGAGTATGTGTGTGTGTCCGTTCGGCTTGCAGAGATAAGAATACGTTTGTGGCAAGAAGTCCCTGAATGTCGTAAGAGGCGACTAATGGGTAGGAGTCGAGAGGTTAAGAGTGTATGTGTGTGTGTGTGTGAGTGTGTGTGTGTTCGTTCGGCTTGCAGAGATAAGAACACGGCCGAGGCAAGAAGACCCTGCTTGTCGTGAGAGACGACTAATAGGTAGGAGTCGAGAGGTGAAGAATGTATGTGTGTGTGCGTATGTGCGTGTTTGTGTGTGTGAGTGTATGTGTGTGTGCGTGTGTGCGTGCGTGTGTGCGTGTGTGTGTGAGTGTGTGTGTGTATGTGTGTGTCCGTTGGGCTTGCAGAGATAAGAACACGGCCGTGGCAAGAAGTTCCTGCCTGTCGTAAGAGGAGAATAATGGGTAGGATTCGAGAGGTGAAGAGTGTGTGCGTGTGCGTGTGCTTGTGTGTGTGTGCGTGTGTGTGTGTCCGTTTGGCTTGCAGAGATAAGAACACGGCCGTGGCAAGAAGTCCCTGCCTGTCGTAAGAGGCGACTAATGAATAGGAGTCGAGAGGTGAAGAGCGTATGTGTCTTTGTGTGTGTGCGTGTGTTTTTGCGTGTGTGAGTATGTGTGTGTATTTGTGTGTGTGTGTCAGTTTGGCTTGCAGAGATAAGAATACGGCCGAGGCAAGAAGGCCCTGAATGTCGTAAGAGGCAACTTATGGGTAGGAGTCGAGAGGTTAAGAGTGTATGTGTGTGTGTGTGTGAGTGTGTGTGTGTCCGTTCGGCTTGCAGAGATAAGAACACGGCCGAGGCAAGAAGACCCTGCCTGTCGTAAGAGGAGAATAATGGGTAGGAGTCGAGAGGTGAAGAGTGTGTGCGTGTGAGTGTGCGTGTTCGTGTGTGTGTGCGTGTGTGTGTGTGTCCGTTCGGCTTGCAGATATAAGAACACGGCCGTGGCAAGAAGTCCCTGCCTGTCGTAAGAGGAGAATAATGGGTAGGAGTCGAGAGGTGAAGTGTGTATGTGTGTGTGTGCGTGTGTGCGTACGTGTGTGAGTGTATGTGTGTGTGTGTGAGTGTGTGTGTGTCCGTTCGGCTTGCAGAGATAAGAACACGGCCGTGGCAAGAAGTCCCTGCCTGTCGTAAGAGGCGACTAATGGATAGGAGTCGAGAGGTGGAGAGTGTGTGCGTGTGCGTGTACGTGTGCGTGTGTGCGTGTGTGCCTGTGTGCGTGTGTTTGTCTGTGCGTGTGTGTGTGTGTCCGTTCGACTCGCAGAGATAAGAATACGTCCGTGGCAAGAAGGCCCTGCCTGTCTTAAGAGGCGACTAATGGATAGGAATCGAGAGGTGGAGAGTGTGTGCGTGTGTGCGTGTATGCGTGTGTGCGTGTGTGCCTGTGTGCGTGTTTTTGTGTGTGCGTGTGTGTGTGTGTCCGTTCGCTTGCAGAGATAAGAACACGGCCGTGGCAAGAAGTCCCTGCCTGTCGTAAGAGGAGAATAATGGGTAGAAGTCTAGAGGTGAATAGTGTATGTGTGCTTGCGTGTGTGTGTTTGTGTGTGAGTGTGTGTGTGTGTCCGTTCGGCTCGCAGAGATAAGAATGCGTTCGTGGCAAGAAGGCCCTGCCTGTCTTGAGAGGCGACTAATGGATGGGAGTCGAGAGGTGTAGAGTGTGTGCGTGTGCGTGAGCGTTTGCGTGTGTGCGTTTGTGCCTGTGTGCGTGTGTTTGTGTGTGCGTGTATGTGTGTGTCCGGTCGGCTCGCTGAAATGAGAACACGGCCGTGGCAAGAAGGCCCTGCCTGTCGTAAGAGGCGACTAATGGGTAGGAGTCGAGAGGTGAAGAGGGTATGTGAGTGTGTGCGTGTGTGAGTGTGTGTGTGTTTGTGCGTGTGTAAGTGTGTGTGTGTATGTATGTGTGTGTCCATTCGGCTCGCAGAGATTAGAATACGGCCAAGGCAAGAAGGCCATGCCTGTCGTAAGAGGCGACTAATGGGTAGGAGTCGAGAGGTGAAGAGTGTATTTGTGTGTGTGTGTGCGTGTGTGTGCGTGTGTGCGTGCGTGTGTGTGTGAGTGTGTGTGTGTCCGTTCGGCTTGCAGAGATAAGAATACGTCCGAGGCAAGAAGGCCCTGCCTCTTGTAAGGGGCGACTAATAGGTAGGAGTCGAGAGGTGAATAGTGTATGTGTATGTGTGTGTGCGTGTGTGGGTGTGTGTGTGTTTGTACGTGTGTAAATGTGTGTGTGTATGTATGTGTGTGTCCATTCGGTTCGCAGAGATTAGAATACGGCCGAGGCAAGAAGGCTATGCCTGTAGTAAGAGGCGACTAATGGGTAGGAGTCGAGAGGTGAAAAGTGTATTTGTGTGTGTGCGTGTGTGTGCATGTGTGCGTGCTTGTGTGTGTGAGTGTGTGTGTGTCCGTTCGGCTTGCAGAGATAAGAATACGGCCGAGGCAAAAAGGCCCTGCCTGTCTTAAGAGGTGACTAATGGATAGGAGTCGAGAGGTTGAGAGTGTGTGCGTGTGCGTGTGCGTGTGCGTGTGTGCGTGTGTGTGTGTGCGTGTGAGCGTGCGTGTGTGTTTGAGTGTGTGTGTATGTCCGTTCGGCTCGCAGAGATAAGAACATGGCCGTAGCAAGAAGGCCCTGCCTGTCGTAAGAGGCGACTAATGGGTAGGAGTCGAGAGGTAAAGAGTGTATGTGTGTGTGCGTGTGTGCGTGTGTGTGTACGTGTGTGAGCGTGTGTGTATGTATGTGTGTCCGTTCGGCTTGCAGAGATAAGAATACGGCCGAGGCAAGAAGGCCCTGCCTGTCTTAAGAGGTGACTAATGGATAGGAGTCGAGAGGTGGAGAGTGTGTGCGTGTGCGTGTGCGTGTGCGTGTGCGTGTGTGCATGTGTGTGTGCGTGTGAGCGTGCGTGTGTGTGTGAGTGTGTGTGTATGTCCGTTTGGCTCTCAGAGATAAGAACATGGCCGTGGCAAGAAGGCCCTGCCTGTCGTAAAGGGCGACTAATGGGTAGGAGTCGAGAGGTGAAGAGTGTATGTGTGTGTGTACGTGTGTGCGTGTGTGTGTGCGTGTGTGAGTATGTGTGTGTGTGTCCGTTCGGCTTGCAGAGATAAGAATACGTTTGTGGCAAGAAGTCCCTGAATGTCGTAAGAGGCGACTAATGGGTAGGAGTCGAGAGGTTAAGAGTGTATGTGTGTGTGTGTGAGTGTGTGTGTGTGCGTGTGTGTGTGAGTGTGTGTGTGTGTATGTGTGTGTCCGTTCGGCTTGCAGAGATAAGAACACGGCCGTGGCAAGAAGTCCCTGCCTGTCGTAAGAGGAGAATAATGGGTAGGAGTCGAGAGGTGAAGAGTGTGTGCGTGTGCGTGTGCGTGTGTGTGTGTGCGTGTGTGTGTGTCCGTTTGGCTTGCAGAGATAAGAACACGGCCGTGGCAAGAAGTCCCTGCCTGTCGTAAGAGGCGACTAATGAATAGGAGTCGAGAGGTGAAGAGCGTATGTGTCTTTGTGTGTGTGCGTGTGTTTTTGCGTGTGTGAGTATGTGTGTGTATTTGTGTGTGTGTGTCAGTTTGGCTTGCAGAGATAAGAATACGGCCGAGGCAAGAAGACCCTGCCTGTCGTGAGAGACGACTAATAGGTAGGAGTCGAGAGGTGAAGAATGTATGTGTGTGTGCGTATGTGCGTGTTTGTGTGTGTGAGTGTATGTGTGTGTGCGTGTGTGCGTGCGTGTGTGCGTGTGTGTGTGAGTGTGTGTGTATGTGTGTGTCCGTTCGGCTTGCAGAGATAAGAACACGGCCGTGGCAAGAAGTCCCTGCCTGTCGTAAGAGGAGAATAATGGGTAGGAGTCGAGAGGTGAAGAGTGTGTGCGTGTGCGTGTGCGTGTGCGTGTGTGTGTGTGCGTGTGTGTGTGTCCGTTTGGCTTGCAGAGATAAGAACACGGCCGTGGCAAGAAGTCCCTGCCTGTCGTAAGAGGCGACTAATGAATAGGAGTCGAGAGGTGAAGAGCGTATGTGTCTTTGTGTGTGTGCGTGTGTTTTTGCGTGTGTGAGTATGTGTGTGTATTTGTGTGTGTGTGTCAGTTTGGCTTGCAGAGATAAGAATACGGCCGAGGCAAGAAGGCCCTGAATGTCGTAAGAGGCAACTTATGGGTAGGAGTCGAGAGGTTAAGAGTGTATGTGTGTGTGTGTGAGTGTGTGTGTGTCCGTTCGGCTTGCAGAGATAAGAACACGGCCGAGGCAAGAAGACCCTGCCTGTCGTGAGAGACGACTAATAGGTAGGAGTCGAGAGGTGAAGAATGTATGTGTGTGTGCGTATGTGCGTGTTTGTGTGTGTGAGTGTATGTGTGTGTGCGTGTGTGCGTGCGTGTGTGCGTGTGTGTGTGAGTGTGTGTGTATGTGTGTGTCCGTTCGGCTTGCAGAGATAAGAACACGGCCGTGGCAAGAAGTCCCTGCCTGTCGTAAGAGGAGAATAATGGGTAGGAGTCGAGAGGTGAAGAGTGTGTGCGTGTGAGTGTGCGTGTTCGTGTGTGTGTGCGTGTGTGTGTGTGTCCGTTCGGCTTGCAGATATAAGAACACGGCCGTGGCAAGAAGTCCCTGCCTGTCGTAAGAGGAGAATAATGGGTAGGAGTCGAGAGGTGAAGTGTGTATGTGTGTGTGCGTGTGTGCGTACGTGTGTGAGTGTATGTGTGTGTGTGTGTGAGTGTGTGTGTGTCCGTTCGGCTTGCAGAGATAAGAACACGGCCGTGGCAAGAAGTCCCTGCCTGTCGTAAGAGGCGACTAATGGATAGGAGTCGAGAGGTGGAGAGTGTGTGCGTGTGCGTGTACGTGTGCGTGTGTGCGTGTGTGCCTGTGTGCGTGTGTTTGTCTGTGCGTGTGTGTGTGTGTCCGTTCGGCTTGCAGAGATAAGAACACGGCCGTGGCAAGAAGTCCCTGCCTGTCGTAAGAGGAGAATAATGGGTAGGAGTCGAGAGGTGAAGAGTGTGTGCGTGTGAGTGTGCGTGTTCGTGTGTGTGTGCGTGTGTGTGTGTGTCCGTTCGGCTTGCAGATATAAGAACACGGCCGTGGCAAGAAGTCCCTGCCTGTCGTAAGAGGAGAATAATGGGTAGGAGTCGAGAGGTGAAGTGTGTATGTGTGTGTGCGTGTGTGCGTACGTGTGTGAGTGTATGTGTGTGTGTGTGTGAGTGTGTGTGTGTCCGTTCGGCTTGCAGAGATAAGAACACGGCCGTGGCAAGAAGTCCCTGCCTGTCGTAAGAGGCGACTAATGGATAGGAGTCGAGAGGTGGAGAGTGTGTGCGTGTGCGTGTACGTGTGCGTGTGTGCGTGTGTGCCTGTGTGCGTGTGTTTGTGTGTGCGTGTATGTGTGTGTCCGGTCGGCTCGCTGAAATGAGAACACGGCCGTGGCAAGAAGGCCCTGCCTGTCGTAAGAGGCGACTAATGGGTAGGAGTCGAGAGGTGAAGAGGGTATGTGAGTGTGTGCGTGTGTGGGTGTGTGTGTGTTTGTGCGTGTGTAAGTGTGTGTGTGTATGTATGTGTGTGTCCATTCGGCTCGCAGAGATTAGAATACGGCCAAGGCAAGAAGGCCATGCCTGTCGTAAGAGGCGACTAATGGGTAGGAGTCGAGAGGTGAAGAGTGTATTTGTGTGTGTGTGTGTGTGTGTGTGTGCGTGTGTGTGTGAGTGTGTGTGTGTCCGTTCGGCTTGCAGAGATAAGAATACGTCCGAGGCAAGAAGGCCCTGCCTCTTGTAAGGGGCGGCTAATAGGTAGGAGTCGAGAGGTGAATAGTGTATGTGTATGTGTGTGTGCGTGTGTGGGTGTGTGTGTGTTTGTACGTGTGTAAATGTGTGTGTGTATGTATGTGTGTGTCCATTCGGTTCGCAGAGATTAGAATACGGCCGAGGCAAGAAGGCTATGCCTGTAGTAAGAGGCGACTAATGGGTAGGAGTCGAGAGGTGAAAAGTGTATTTGTGTGTGTGCGTGTGTGTGCATGTGTGCGTGCTTGTGTGTGTGAGTGTGTGTGTGTCCGTTCGGCTTGCAGAGATAAGAATACGGCCGAGTCAAGAAGGCCCTGCCTGTCTTAAGAGGTGACTAATGGATAGGAGTCGAGAGGTTGAGAGTGTGTGCGTGTGCGTGTGCGTGTGCGTGTGTGCGTGTGTGTGTGTGCGTGTGAGCGTGCGTGTGTGTTTGAGTGTGTGTGTATGTCCGTTCGGCTCGCAGAGATAAGAACATGGCCGTAGCAAGAAGGCCCTGCCTGTCGTAAGAGGCGACTAATGGGTAGGAGTCGAGAGGTAAAGAGTGTATGTGTGTGTGCGTGTGTGCGTGTGTGTGTACGTATGTGAGCGTGTGTGTATGTATGTGTGTCCGTTCGGCTTGCAGAGATAAGAATACGGCCGAGGCAAGAAGGCCCTGCCTGTCTTAAGAGGTGACTAATGGATAGGAGTCGAGAGGTGGAGAGTGTGTGCGTGTGCGTGTGCGTGTGTGCATGTGTGTGTGCGTGTGAGCGTGCGTGTGTGTGTGAGTGTGTGTGTATGTCCGTTCGGCTCTCAGAGATAAGAACATGGCCGTGGCAAGAAGGCCCTGCCTGTCGTAAAGGGCGACTAATGGGTAGGAGTCGAGAGGTGAAGAGTGTATGTGTGTGTGTACGTGTGTGCGTGTGTGTGTGCGTGTGTGAGTATGTGTGTGTGTCCGTTCGGCTTGCAGAGATAAGAATACGTTTGTGGCAAGAAGTCCCTGAATGTCGTAAGAGGCGACTAATGGGTAGGAGTCGAGAGGTTAAGAGTGTATGTGTGTGTGTGTGAGTGTGTGTGTGTGCGTGTGTGTGTGAGTGTGTGTGTGTATGTGTGTGTCCGTTCGGCTTGCAGAGATAAGAACACGGCCGTGGCAAGAAGTCCCTGCCTGTCGTAAGAGGAGAATAATGGGTAGGAGTCGAGAGGTGAAGAGTGTGTGCGTGTGCGTGTGCGTGTGTGTGTGCGTGTCTGTGTGTCCGTTTGGCTTGCAGAGATAAGAACACGGCCGTGGCAAGAAGTCCCTGCCTGTCGTAAGAGGCGACTAATGAATAGGAGTCGAGAGGTGAAGAGCGTATGTGTCTTTGTGTGTGTGCGTGTGTTTTTGCGTGTGTGAGTATGTGTGTGTATTTGTGTGTGTGTGTCAGTTTGGCTTGCAGAGATAAGAATACGGCCGAGGCAAGAAGGCCCTGAATGTCGTAAGAGGCGACTTATGGGTAGGAGTCGAGAGGTTAAGAGTGTATGTGTGTGTGTGTGTGTGTGTGTGTGTGTGTGTCCGTTCGGCTTGCAGAGATAAGAACACGGCCGAGGCAAGAAGACCCTGCCTGTCGTGAGAGACGACTAATAGGTAGGAGTCGAGAGGTGAAGAATGTATGTGTGTGTGCGTATGTGCGTGTTTGTGTGTGTGAGTGTATGTGTGTGTGCGTGTGTGCGTGTGTGTGTGCGTGTGTGTGTGAGTGTGTGTGTATGTGTGTGTCCGTTCGGCTTGCAGAGATAAGAACACGGCCGTGGCAAGAAGTCCCTGCCTGTCGTAAGAGGAGAATAATGGGTAGGAGTCGAGAGGTGAAGAGTGTGTGCGTGTGAGTGTGCGTGTTCGTGTGTGTGTGCGTGTGTGTGTGTGTCCGTTCGGCTTGCAGATATAAGAACACGGCCGTGGCAAGACGTCCCTGCCTGTCGTAAGAGGAGAATAATGGGTAGGAGTCGAGAGGTGAAGAGTGTATGTGTGTGTGCGTATGTGCGTGTTTGTGTGTGTGAGTGTGTGTGTATGTGTGTGTCCGTTCGGCTTGCAGAGATAAGAACACGGCCGTGGCAAGAAGTCCCTGCCTGTCGTAAGAGGAGAATAATGGGTAGGAGTCGAGAGGTGAAGAGTGTGTGCGTGTGAGTGTGCGTGTGTGCGTGTGTGTGTGCGTGTGTGAGTGTGTGTGTATGTGTGTGTGTCCGTCTGGCTTGCAGAGGTAAGAATACGGCCAAGGCAAGAAGACCCTGCCAGTTGTAAGTGGCGACTAATAGGTAGGAGTCGAGAGGTGAAGAGTGTATGTGTGTGTCTGCGTGTGTGCGTGTGTTTGTGCGTGTGTGAGTATGTGTGTGTCCGTTCGGCTTGCAGAGATAAGAATACGTCCGTGGCAAGAAGGCCCTGCCTGTCTTAAGAGGCGACTAATGGATAGGAGTCGAGAGGTGGAAAGTGTGTGCGTGTGCCTGTGCGTGTGCGTGTGCGTGTGTGCGTGTGTGCCTGTGTGCGTGTGTTTGTGTGTGCGTGTGTGTGTGTCTGTTCGGCTTTCAGAGATAAGAACACGGCCGTGGCAAGAAGCCCCTACCTGTCTAAAGAGGAGAATAATGGGTAGGAGTCGAGAGGTGAATAGTGTATGTGTGTGTGTGTGTGTGCGTGTGTAAGTGTGTGTGTGTGTGTGTGAGTGTGTGTGTGTGTCCGTTCGGCTCGCAGAGATCAGAATACGTCCGTGACAAGAAGGCCTTGCCTGTCTTAAGAGGCGACTAATGGATAGGAGTCGAAAGGTGGAGAGTGTGTGCTTGTGCGTGTGCGTGTGCGTGTGTGCGTTCGGCTTGCTGAGATAAGAACACGACCGTGGCAAGAAGTCCCTGCCTTTCGAAAGAGACGAATAATGGGTAGGAGTCGAGAGGTTAAGAGTGTATATGTGTGTGTGCGCGTGTGTGCGTGCGTGGGTTCTTGTATTTGTGTATGTGAGTGTGTGTGTGTCCGGTCGGCTCGCAGAGATAAGAACATGGCCGTGGCAGGAAGGCCCTGCCTGTCGTAAGAGGCGACTAATGGGTAGGAGTCGAGAGGTGAAGAGTGTATGTGTGTGTGTGCGTGTGTGCGTGTGTGTGTGCGTGTGTGAGTATGTGTGTGTGTCCGGTCGGCTCGCAGAGATGAGAACACGGCCGTGGCAAGAAGGCCCTGCCTGTCGTAAGAGGCGACTAATGGGTAGGAGTCGAGAGGTGAAGAGTGTATGTGTGTGTGCCTGTGTGCGTGTATTTGTGTGTGCGTGTGTGTGTGTGCGTGTGTGTGTGTGCGTGTGTGTGTGTGTCCGTTCGGCTTGCAGAGATAAGAACACGGTTGAGGCAAAAAGGCCCTGCCTGTCGTAAGAGGCGACTAATAGGTAGGAGTCGAGAGGTTAAAAATATATGTGTGTGTGCGTGTGTGCGTGTGTGTGTGTGTGTGTATGTGTGTGTGCGTGTGTGCGTGCGTGTGTGCGTGTGCGTGTGCCTGTGTGCGTGCGTGTGTGCGTGTGTGTGTGTGTTTGTGAGTGTGTGTGTGTGTATGTGTATGTGTGTGTGTGTATGTCCCTTCGGCTCGCAGAGATAAGAACACGGCCGTGGCAAGAAGGCCTTGCCTGTCGTAAGAGGCGACTAATGAGTAGGAGTCAAGAGGTAAGTAGTGTATGTGTGTGTGTGTGCGTGTGTGTATGTGCATGTGTGACTGTGTGTGTGTGTGTGTCCTTCGGCTCGCAGAGAAAAGAATACGGCCGTGGTAAGAAGGCCCTGCCTGTCGTAAGAGGCGACTAATGATTAGGAGTCGAGAGGTGAAGAGTTTATATGTGTGTGTGTGCGTGTGTGTGTGCGTGAGTGTGTGTGTGTATGTGTGTGTGTTCGTGTGTGCGTGCGTGTATGTGTGTGTGAGAGTATGTGTGTGTGTATGTGTATGTGTGTGTGTATGTCCCTTCGGCTCGCAGAGATAAGAACACGGCCGTGGCAAGAAGGCCCTGCCTGTCGTAAGAGGCGACTAATGAGTAGGAGTCGCGAGATGGAGAGTGTATGTATGTGCGTGTGTGCGTGTGTGTGTGTGTCCGTTTGGCTCTCAGAGATAAGAACACGTCCGTAGCAAGAAAGCCCTGCCTGTCGTAAGAGACGACTAATGGATAGGAGTCGAGAGGTGGAGAGTGTGTGCGTGTACGTGTGCGTGTGCGTGTGTGCGTGTGTGCCTGTGTGCGTGTGTTTGTGTGTGCGTGTGTGTGTGTGTGTCCGTTCGGCTTGCAGAGATAAGAACACGGCCGTGGCAAGAAGTCCCTGCCTGTCGAAAGAGGAGAATAATGGGTAGGAGTCAAGAGGTGAAGAGTGTATGTGTGTGTGTGTGCGTGTGTGCGTGCGTGTTTAAGTGTGTGTGTATGTGAGTGTGTGTAAGTGTGTGTGTGTGCGGTCGGCTCGCAGAGATAAGAAAACAGCCGTGGCAAAAAGGCCATGCCTGTCGTAAGAGGCAAGTAATAAGTAGGGGTCGAGAGGTGAAGAGTGTATGTGTGTGTGCGTGTGTGCGTGTTTGTGTGTGTGTGAGTGTATGTGTGTGTGCGTGTGTGCGTGCGTGTGTGTGTATGTGTGTGTGTTCGTGTGTGCGTGCGTGTGTGTGTGTGAGAGTATGTGTGTGTGTATGTGTATGTGTGTGTGTATGTCCCTTCGGCTCGCAGAGATAAGAACACGGCCGTGGCAAGAAGGCCCTGCCTGTCGTAAGAGGCGACTAATGAGTAGGAGTCGCGAGATGGAGAGTGTATGTATGTGCGTGTGTGTGTGCGTGTATGTGTGTATGTGTGTGTGTCCTTCGGCTCGCAGAGATAAGATTACAGCCGTGGCAAGAAGGCCATGCTTATCGTAAGAGGCGACTAATAGGTAGGAGTCGAGAGATGAAGAGTTTATGTGTGTGTGCGTGTGTGAGTGTGTGTGTATGTATGTGTGTCCGTTCGGCTTGCAGAGATAAGAATACAGCCGTGGCAAGAAGGCCATGCCAGTCGTAAGAGGCGACTAATGGGTAGAAGTCGAGAGGTAAAGAGTGTGCGTGTGTGTGTGTATGAGTGTGTGTGTGTGTCCCTTCGGCTCGCAGAGATAAGAATACGGCCGTGGCAAGAAGGCCATGCCTGCTGTAATGAGCGACTAATGGGTAGGAGTCGAGAGGTGAAGAATGTATGTGTGTGTGCGTGTGTGCGTGCGTGTGTGTGTGTGTTTGTGAGTGTGTGCGTGTGCGTGTGCGTGTGCGTGGGTGCGTGTGTGTGTGCGTGTGTGCGTGCGTGTGTGTGTGAGTGTGTGTGTGTCCGTTCGGCTCGCAGAGATAAGAACACGGCCGTGGCAAGAAGTCGCTGAATGTCGTAAGAGGCGACTAATGGGTAGGAGTCGAGAGGTGAAGCGTGTATGTATGTGTATGTGTGTGTGCGAGTGTGTGTGTGTGTCCGTTTGGCTCTCAGAGATAAGAACACGTCCGTAGCAAGAAAGCCCTGCCTGTCGTAAGAGACGACTAATGGATAGGAGTCGAAAGGTGGAGAGTGTGTGCGTGTACGTGTGCGTGTGCGTGTGTGCGTGTGTGCCTGTGTGCGTGTGTTTGTGTGTGCGTGTGTGTGTGTGTCCGTTCGGCTTGCAGAGATAAGAACACGGCCGTGGCAAGAAGTCCCTGCCTGTCGAAAGAGAAGAATAATGGGTAGTAGTCGAGAGGTGAAGAGTGTATGTGTGTGTGTGTGTGCGTGTGTGCGTGCGTGTTTAAGTGTGTGTGTATGTGAGTGTGTGTAAGTGTGTGTGTGTGCGGTCGGCTCGCAGAGATAAGAAAACAGCTGTGGCAAAAAGGCCATGCCTGTCGTAAGAGGCAAGTAATAAGTAGGGGTCGAGAGGTGAAGAGTGTATGTGTGTGTGCGTGTGTGCGTGTTTGTGTGTGTGTGAGTATGTGTGTGTGTTAGTTCGGCTTGCAGAGATAAGAAGACGGCCGAGGCAAGAAGGCCCTGCCTGTCGTGAGAGACGACTAATAGGTAGGAGTCGAGAGGTGAAGAATGTATGTGTGTGTGCGTGTGTGCGTGTTTGTGTGTGTGTGAGAGTATGTGTGTGTGCGTGTGTGCGTGCGTGTGTGCGTGTGTGTGTGTGAGTGTGTGTGTGTATGTGTGTGTGTGACCCTTCGCTCGCAGAGATAAGAAAAAAGCGGTGGCAAGAAGGCCATGCCTGTCGTAAGAGGCGACTAATGGATAGGAGTCGAGAGGTGGAGAGTGTGTGCGTGTGCGTGTGCGTGTGCGTGTGTGTGTGCGTGTGTGTGTGTGTCCGTTCGGCTTGCAGAGACAAGAACACGGCCGTGGCAAGAAGTACCTGCCTGTCGTAAGAGGAGAATAATGGGTAGGAGTTGAGAGGTGAAGAGTGTATGTGTGTGTGTGCGTGTGTGCGTGTGTGCGTGCGTCTTTGAGTGTGTGTGTGAATGTGTGTGTGTGTCAGTGTGTGTGTGTCCGGTCGGCTCGCAGAGATGAGAACACGGCCGTGGCAAGAAGGTCCTGTCTGTCGTGAGAGACGACTAATAGGTAGGAGTCGAGAGGTGAAGAATGTATGTGTGTGTGCGTGTGTGCGTATTTGTGTGTGTGTGAGAGTATGTGTGTGTGCGTGTGTGCGTGCGTGTGTGCGTGTGTGTGTGTGTGAGTGTGTGTGCGTGTGTGAGTATGTGTGTGTGTGTTAGTTCGGCTTGCAGAGATAAGAACACGGCCGAATCAAGAAGGCCCTGTCTGTCGTGAGAGACGACTAATAGGTAGGAGTCGAGAGGTGAAGAATGTATGTGTGTGTGCGTGGGTGCGTGCGTGTGTGTATGTGTGTGTGTTTGTGAGTGTGTGTGTGTGTGTGTATGAGTGTGTGTCCCTTCGGCTCGCAGAGATAAGAAAACAGCCGTGGCAAGAAGGCGATGCAAATCGTACGGGGCGACTAATGGGTAGGAGTCGAGAGTTGAAGAGTGGGCGACTAATAAGTAGGAGTCGAGAGGTGAAAAGTGTATGTGTGTGTGCGTGTGTGCGTGTTTGTGTGTGTGTGAGTATGTGTGTGTGTTAGTTCGGCTTGCAGAGATAAGAAGACGGCCGAGGCAAGAAGGCCCTGCCTGTCGTGAGAGACGACTAATAGGTAGGAGTCGAGAGGTGAAGAATGTATGTGTGTGTGCGTGTGTGCGTGTTTGTGTGTGTGTGAGAGTATGTGTGTGTGCGTGTGTGCGTGCGTGTGTGCGTGTGTGTGTGTGAGTGTGTGTGTGTATGTGTGTGTGTGACCCTTCGCTCGCAGAGATAAGAAAAAAGCGGTGGCAAGAAGGCCATGCCTGTCGTAAGAGGCGACTAATGGATAGGAGTCGAGAGGTGGAGAGTGTGTGCGTGTGCGTGTGCGTGTGCGTGTGTGTGTGCGTGTGTGTGTGTGTCCGTTCGGCTTGCAGAGACAAGAACACGGCCGTGGCAAGAAGTACCTGCCTGTCGTAAGAGGAGAATAATGGGTAGGAGTCGAGAGGTGAAGAGTGTATGTGTGTGTGTGCGTGTGTGCGTGTGTGCGTGCGTCTTTGAGTGTGTGTGTGAATGTGTGTGTGTGTCAGTGTGTGTGTGTCCGGTCGGCTCGCAGAGATGAGAACACGGCCGTGGCAAGAAGGTCCTGTCTGTCGTGAGAGACGACTAATAGGTAGGAGTCGAGAGGTGAAGAATGTATGTGTGTGTGCGTGTGTGCGTATTTGTGTGTGTGTGAGAGTATGTGTGTGTGCGTGTGTGCGTGCGTGTGTGCGTGTGTGTGTGTGTGTGAGTGTGTGTGCGTGTGTGAGTATGTGTGTGTGTTAGTTCGGCTTGCAGAGATAAGAACACGGCCGAATCAAGAAGGCCCTGTCTGTCGTGAGAGACGACTAATAGGTAGGAGTCGAGAGGTGAAGAATGTATGTGTGTGTGCGTGGGTGCGTGTTTGTGTGTGTGTGAGAGTATGTGTGTGTGCGTGTGTGCGTGCGTGTGCGTGTGTGTGTGTGAGTGTGTGTGTGTTTGTGTGTGTGTGACCCTTCGCTCGCAGAGATAAGAAAAAAGCGGTGGCAAGAAGGCCACGCCTGTCGTAAGAGGCGACTAATGGATAGGAGTCGAGAGGTGGAGAGTGTGTGCGTGTGCGTGTGCGTGTGCGTGTGTGCGTGTGTGCCTGTGTGCGTGTGTTTGTCTGTGCGTGTGTGTGTGTGTCCGTTCGACTCGCAGAGATAAGAATACGTCCGTGGCAAGAAGGCCCTGCCTGTCTTAAGAGGCGACTAATGGATAGGAATCGAGAGGTGGAGAGTGTGTGCGTGTGTGCGTGTATGCGTGTGTGCGTGTGTGCCTGTGTGCGTGTTTTTGTGTGTGCGTGTGTGTGTGTGTCCGTTCGCTTGCAGAGATAAGAACACGGCCGTGGCAAGAAGTCCCTGCCTGTCGTAAGAGGAGAATAATGGGTAGAAGTCTAGAGGTGAATAGTGTATGTGTGCTTGCGTGTGTGTGTTTGTGTGTGAGTGTGTGTGTGTGTCCGTTCGGCTCGCAGAGATAAGAATGCGTTCGTGGCAAGAAGGCCCTGCCTGTCTTGAGAGGCGACTAATGGATGGGAGTCGAGAGGTGTAGAGTGTGTGCGTGTGCGTGAGCGTTTGCGTGTGTGCGTTTGTGCCTGTGTGCGTGTGTTTGTGTGTGCGTGTATGTGTGTGTCCGGTCGGCTCGCTGAAATGAGAACACGGCCGTGGCAAGAAGGCCCTGCCTGTCGTAAGAGGCGACTAATGGGTAGGAGTCGAGAGGTGAAGAGGGTATGTGAGTGTGTGCGTGTGTGAGTGTGTGTGTGTTTGTGCGTGTGTAAGTGTGTGTGTGTATGTATGTGTGTGTCCATTCGGCTCGCAGAGATTAGAATACGGCCAAGGCAAGAAGGCCATGCCTGTCGTAAGAGGCGACTAATGGGTAGGAGTCGAGAGGTGAAGAGTGTATTTGTGTGTGTGTGTGCGTGTGTGTGCGTGTGTGCGTGCGTGTGTGTGTGAGTGTGTGTGTGTCCGTTCGGCTTGCAGAGATAAGAATACGTCCGAGGCAAGAAGGCCCTGCCTCTTGTAAGGGGCGACTAATAGGTAGGAGTCGAGAGGTGAATAGTGTATGTGTATGTGTGTGTGCGTGTGTGGGTGTGTGTGTGTTTGTACGTGTGTAAATGTGTGTGTGTATGTATGTGTGTGTCCATTCGGTTCGCAGAGATTAGAATACGGCCGAGGCAAGAAGGCTATGCCTGTAGTAAGAGGCGACTAATGGGTAGGAGTCGAGAGGTGAAAAGTGTATTTGTGTGTGTGCGTGTGTGTGCATGTGTGCGTGCTTGTGTGTGTGAGTGTGTGTGTGTCCGTTCGGCTTGCAGAGATAAGAATACGGCCGAGGCAAAAAGGCCCTGCCTGTCTTAAGAGGTGACTAATGGATAGGAGTCGAGAGGTTGAGAGTGTGTGCGTGTGCGTGTGCGTGTGCGTGTGTGCGTGTGTGTGTGTGCGTGTGAGCGTGCGTGTGTGTTTGAGTGTGTGTGTATGTCCGTTCGGCTCGCAGAGATAAGAACATGGCCGTAGCAAGAAGGCCCTGCCTGTCGTAAGAGGCGACTAATGGGTAGGAGTCGAGAGGTAAAGAGTGTATGTGTGTGTGCGTGTGTGCGTGTGTGTGTACGTGTGTGAGCGTGTGTGTATGTATGTGTGTCCGTTCGGCTTGCAGAGATAAGAATACGGCCGAGGCAAGAAGGCCCTGCCTGTCTTAAGAGGTGACTAATGGATAGGAGTCGAGAGGTGGAGAGTGTGTGCGTGTGCGTGTGCGTGTGCGTGTGCGTGTGTGCATGTGTGTGTGCGTGTGAGCGTGCGTGTGTGTGTGAGTGTGTGTGTATGTCCGTTTGGCTCTCAGAGATAAGAACATGGCCGTGGCAAGAAGGCCCTGCCTGTCGTAAAGGGCGACTAATGGGTAGGAGTCGAGAGGTGAAGAGTGTATGTGTGTGTGTACGTGTGTGCGTGTGTGTGTGCGTGTGTGAGTATGTGTGTGTGTGTCCGTTCGGCTTGCAGAGATAAGAATACGTTTGTGGCAAGAAGTCCCTGAATGTCGTAAGAGGCGACTAATGGGTAGGAGTCGAGAGGTTAAGAGTGTATGTGTGTGTGTGTGAGTGTGTGTGTGTGCGTGTGTGTGTGAGTGTGTGTGTGTGTATGTGTGTGTCCGTTCGGCTTGCAGAGATAAGAACACGGCCGTGGCAAGAAGTCCCTGCCTGTCGTAAGAGGAGAATAATGGGTAGGAGTCGAGAGGTGAAGAGTGTGTGCGTGTGCGTGTGCGTGTGTGTGTGTGCGTGTGTGTGTGTCCGTTTGGCTTGCAGAGATAAGAACACGGCCGTGGCAAGAAGTCCCTGCCTGTCGTAAGAGGCGACTAATGAATAGGAGTCGAGAGGTGAAGAGCGTATGTGTCTTTGTGTGTGTGCGTGTGTTTTTGCGTGTGTGAGTATGTGTGTGTATTTGTGTGTGTGTGTCAGTTTGGCTTGCAGAGATAAGAATACGGCCGAGGCAAGAAGACCCTGCCTGTCGTGAGAGACGACTAATAGGTAGGAGTCGAGAGGTGAAGAATGTATGTGTGTGTGCGTATGTGCGTGTTTGTGTGTGTGAGTGTATGTGTGTGTGCGTGTGTGCGTGCGTGTGTGCGTGTGTGTGTGAGTGTGTGTGTATGTGTGTGTCCGTTCGGCTTGCAGAGATAAGAACACGGCCGTGGCAAGAAGTCCCTGCCTGTCGTAAGAGGAGAATAATGGGTAGGAGTCGAGAGGTGAAGAGTGTGTGCGTGTGCGTGTGCGTGTGCGTGTGTGTGTGTGCGTGTGTGTGTGTCCGTTTGGCTTGCAGAGATAAGAACACGGCCGTGGCAAGAAGTCCCTGCCTGTCGTAAGAGGCGACTAATGAATAGGAGTCGAGAGGTGAAGAGCGTATGTGTCTTTGTGTGTGTGCGTGTGTTTTTGCGTGTGTGAGTATGTGTGTGTATTTGTGTGTGTGTGTCAGTTTGGCTTGCAGAGATAAGAATACGGCCGAGGCAAGAAGGCCCTGAATGTCGTAAGAGGCAACTTATGGGTAGGAGTCGAGAGGTTAAGAGTGTATGTGTGTGTGTGTGAGTGTGTGTGTGTCCGTTCGGCTTGCAGAGATAAGAACACGGCCGAGGCAAGAAGACCCTGCCTGTCGTGAGAGACGACTAATAGGTAGGAGTCGAGAGGTGAAGAATGTATGTGTGTGTGCGTATGTGCGTGTTTGTGTGTGTGAGTGTATGTGTGTGTGCGTGTGTGCGTGCGTGTGTGCGTGTGTGTGTGAGTGTGTGTGTATGTGTGTGTCCGTTCGGCTTGCAGAGATAAGAACACGGCCGTGGCAAGAAGTCCCTGCCTGTCGTAAGAGGAGAATAATGGGTAGGAGTCGAGAGGTGAAGAGTGTGTGCGTGTGAGTGTGCGTGTTCGTGTGTGTGTGCGTGTGTGTGTGTGTCCGTTCGGCTTGCAGATATAAGAACACGGCCGTGGCAAGAAGTCCCTGCCTGTCGTAAGAGGAGAATAATGGGTAGGAGTCGAGAGGTGAAGTGTGTATGTGTGTGTGCGTGTGTGCGTACGTGTGTGAGTGTATGTGTGTGTGTGTGTGAGTGTGTGTGTGTCCGTTCGGCTTGCAGAGATAAGAACACGGCCGTGGCAAGAAGTCCCTGCCTGTCGTAAGAGGCGACTAATGGATAGGAGTCGAGAGGTGGAGAGTGTGTGCGTGTGCGTGTACGTGTGCGTGTGTGCGTGTGTGCCTGTGTGCGTGTGTTTGTCTGTGCGTGTGTGTGTGTGTCCGTTCGGCTTGCAGAGATAAGAACACGGCCGTGGCAAGAAGTCCCTGCCTGTCGTAAGAGGAGAATAATGGGTAGGAGTCGAGAGGTGAAGAGTGTGTGCGTGTGAGTGTGCGTGTTCGTGTGTGTGTGCGTGTGTGTGTGTGTCCGTTCGGCTTGCAGATATAAGAACACGGCCGTGGCAAGAAGTCCCTGCCTGTCGTAAGAGGAGAATAATGGGTAGGAGTCGAGAGGTGAAGTGTGTATGTGTGTGTGCGTGTGTGCGTACGTGTGTGAGTGTATGTGTGTGTGTGTGTGAGTGTGTGTGTGTCCGTTCGGCTTGCAGAGATAAGAACACGGCCGTGGCAAGAAGTCCCTGCCTGTCGTAAGAGGCGACTAATGGATAGGAGTCGAGAGGTGGAGAGTGTGTGCGTGTGCGTGTACGTGTGCGTGTGTGCGTGTGTGCCTGTGTGCGTGTGTTTGTGTGTGCGTGTATGTGTGTGTCCGGTCGGCTCGCTGAAATGAGAACACGGCCGTGGCAAGAAGGCCCTGCCTGTCGTAAGAGGCGACTAATGGGTAGGAGTCGAGAGGTGAAGAGGGTATGTGAGTGTGTGCGTGTGTGGGTGTGTGTGTGTTTGTGCGTGTGTAAGTGTGTGTGTGTATGTATGTGTGTGTCCATTCGGCTCGCAGAGATTAGAATACGGCCAAGGCAAGAAGGCCATGCCTGTCGTAAGAGGCGACTAATGGGTAGGAGTCGAGAGGTGAAGAGTGTATTTGTGTGTGTGTGTGTGTGTGTGTGTGTGCGTGTGTGTGTGAGTGTGTGTGTGTCCGTTCGGCTTGCAGAGATAAGAATACGTCCGAGGCAAGAAGGCCCTGCCTCTTGTAAGGGGCGGCTAATAGGTAGGAGTCGAGAGGTGAATAGTGTATGTGTATGTGTGTGTGCGTGTGTGGGTGTGTGTGTGTTTGTACGTGTGTAAATGTGTGTGTGTATGTATGTGTGTGTCCATTCGGTTCGCAGAGATTAGAATACGGCCGAGGCAAGAAGGCTATGCCTGTAGTAAGAGGCGACTAATGGGTAGGAGTCGAGAGGTGAAAAGTGTATTTGTGTGTGTGCGTGTGTGTGCATGTGTGCGTGCTTGTGTGTGTGAGTGTGTGTGTGTCCGTTCGGCTTGCAGAGATAAGAATACGGCCGAGTCAAGAAGGCCCTGCCTGTCTTAAGAGGTGACTAATGGATAGGAGTCGAGAGGTTGAGAGTGTGTGCGTGTGCGTGTGCGTGTGCGTGTGTGCGTGTGTGTGTGTGCGTGTGAGCGTGCGTGTGTGTTTGAGTGTGTGTGTATGTCCGTTCGGCTCGCAGAGATAAGAACATGGCCGTAGCAAGAAGGCCCTGCCTGTCGTAAGAGGCGACTAATGGGTAGGAGTCGAGAGGTAAAGAGTGTATGTGTGTGTGCGTGTGTGCGTGTGTGTGTACGTATGTGAGCGTGTGTGTATGTATGTGTGTCCGTTCGGCTTGCAGAGATAAGAATACGGCCGAGGCAAGAAGGCCCTGCCTGTCTTAAGAGGTGACTAATGGATAGGAGTCGAGAGGTGGAGAGTGTGTGCGTGTGCGTGTGCGTGTGTGCATGTGTGTGTGCGTGTGAGCGTGCGTGTGTGTGTGAGTGTGTGTGTATGTCCGTTCGGCTCTCAGAGATAAGAACATGGCCGTGGCAAGAAGGCCCTGCCTGTCGTAAAGGGCGACTAATGGGTAGGAGTCGAGAGGTGAAGAGTGTATGTGTGTGTGTACGTGTGTGCGTGTGTGTGTGCGTGTGTGAGTATGTGTGTGTGTCCGTTCGGCTTGCAGAGATAAGAATACGTTTGTGGCAAGAAGTCCCTGAATGTCGTAAGAGGCGACTAATGGGAAGGAGTCGAGAGGTTAAGAGTGTATGTGTGTGTGTGTGAGTGTGTGTGTGTGCGTGTGTGTGTGAGTGTGTGTGTGTATGTGTGTGTCCGTTCGGCTTGCAGAGATAAGAACACGGCCGTGGCAAGAAGTCCCTGCCTGTCGTAAGAGGAGAATAATGGGTAGGAGTCGAGAGGTGAAGAGTGTGTGCGTGTGCGTGTGCGTGTGTGTGTGCGTGTCTGTGTGTCCGTTTGGCTTGCAGAGATAAGAACACGGCCGTGGCAAGAAGTCCCTGCCTGTCGTAAGAGGCGACTAATGAATAGGAGTCGAGAGGTGAAGAGCGTATGTGTCTTTGTGTGTGTGCGTGTGTTTTTGCGTGTGTGAGTATGTGTGTGTATTTGTGTGTGTGTGTCAGTTTGGCTTGCAGAGATAAGAATACGGCCGAGGCAAGAAGGCCCTGAATGTCGTAAGAGGCGACTTATGGGTAGGAGTCGAGAGGTTAAGAGTGTATGTGTGTGTGTGTGTGTGTGTGTGTGTGTGTGTCCGTTCGGCTTGCAGAGATAAGAACACGGCCGAGGCAAGAAGACCCTGCCTGTCGTGAGAGACGACTAATAGGTAGGAGTCGAGAGGTGAAGAATGTATGTGTGTGTGCGTATGTGCGTGTTTGTGTGTGTGAGTGTATGTGTGTGTGCGTGTGTGCGTGTGTGTGTGCGTGTGTGTGTGAGTGTGTGTGTATGTGTGTGTCCGTTCGGCTTGCAGAGATAAGAACACGGCCGTGGCAAGAAGTCCCTGCCTGTCGTAAGAGGAGAATAATGGGTAGGAGTCGAGAGGTGAAGAGTGTGTGCGTGTGAGTGTGCGTGTTCGTGTGTGTGTGCGTGTGTGTGTGTGTCCGTTCGGCTTGCAGATATAAGAACACGGCCGTGGCAAGACGTCCCTGCCTGTCGTAAGAGGAGAATAATGGGTAGGAGTCGAGAGGTGAAGAGTGTATGTGTGTGTGCGTATGTGCGTGTTTGTGTGTGTGAGTGTGTGTGTATGTGTGTGTCCGTTCGGCTTGCAGAGATAAGAACACGGCCGTGGCAAGAAGTCCCTGCCTGTCGTAAGAGGAGAATAATGGGTAGGAGTCGAGAGGTGAAGAGTGTGTGCGTGTGAGTGTGCGTGTGTGCGTGTGTGTGTGCGTGTGTGAGTGTGTGTGTATGTGTGTGTGTCCGTCTGGCTTGCAGAGGTAAGAATACGGCCAAGGCAAGAAGACCCTGCCAGTTGTAAGTGGCGACTAATAGGTAGGAGTCGAGAGGTGAAGAGTGTATGTGTGTGTCTGCGTGTGTGCGTGTGTTTGTGCGTGTGTGAGTATGTGTGTGTCCGTTCGGCTTGCAGAGATAAGAATACGTCCGTGGCAAGAAGGCCCTGCCTGTCTTAAGAGGCGACTAATGGATAGGAGTCGAGAGGTGGAAAGTGTGTGCGTGTGCCTGTGCGTGTGCGTGTGCGTGTGTGCGTGTGTGCCTGTGTGCGTGTGTTTGTGTGTGCGTGTGTGTGTGTCTGTTCGGCTTTCAGAGATAAGAACACGGCCGTGGCAAGAAGCCCCTACCTGTCTAAAGAGGAGAATAATGGGTAGGAGTCGAGAGGTGAATAGTGTATGTGTGTGTGTGTGTGTGCGTGTGTAAGTGTGTGTGTGTGTGTGTGAGTGTGTGTGTGTGTCCGTTCGGCTCGCAGAGATCAGAATACGTCCGTGACAAGAAGGCCTTGCCTGTCTTAAGAGGCGACTAATGGATAGGAGTCGAAAGGTGGAGAGTGTGTGCTTGTGCGTGTGCGTGTGCGTGTGTGCGTTCGGCTTGCTGAGATAAGAACACGACCGTGGCAAGAAGTCCCTGCCTTTCGAAAGAGACGAATAATGGGTAGGAGTCGAGAGGTTAAGAGTGTATATGTGTGTGTGCGCGTGTGTGCGTGCGTGGGTTCTTGTATTTGTGTATGTGAGTGTGTGTGTGTCCGGTCGGCTCGCAGAGATAAGAACATGGCCGTGGCAGGAAGGCCCTGCCTGTCGTAAGAGGCGACTAATGGGTAGGAGTCGAGAGGTGAAGAGTGTATGTGTGTGTGTGCGTGTGTGCGTGTGTGTGTGCGTGTGTGAGTATGTGTGTGTGTCCGGTCGGCTCGCAGAGATGAGAACACGGCCGTGGCAAGAAGGCCCTGCCTGTCGTAAGAGGCGACTAATGGGTAGGAGTCGAGAGGTGAAGAGTGTATGTGTGTGTGCCTGTGTGCGTGTATTTGTGTGTGCGTGTGTGTGTGTGCGTGTGTGTGTGTGCGTGTGTGTGTGTGTCCGTTCGGCTTGCAGAGATAAGAACACGGTTGAGGCAAAAAGGCCCTGCCTGTCGTAAGAGGCGACTAATAGGTAGGAGTCGAGAGGTTAAAAATATATGTGTGTGTGCGTGTGTGCGTGTGTGTGTGTGTGTGTATGTGTGTGTGCGTGTGTGCGTGCGTGTGTGCGTGTGCGTGTGCCTGTGTGCGTGCGTGTGTGCGTGTGTGTGTGTGTTTGTGAGTGTGTGTGTGTGTATGTGTATGTGTGTGTGTATGTCCCTTCGGCTCGCAGAGATAAGAACACGGCCGTGGCAAGAAGGCCTTGCCTGTCGTAAGAGGCGACTAATGAGTAGGAGTCAAGAGGTAAGTAGTGTATGTGTGTGTGTGTGCGTGTGTGTATGTGCATGTGTGACTGTGTGTGTGTGTGTGTCCTTCGGCTCGCAGAGAAAAGAATACGGCCGTGGTAAGAAGGCCCTGCCTGTCGTAAGAGGCGACTAATGATTAGGAGTCGAGAGGTGAAGAGTTTATATGTGTGTGTGTGCGTGTGTGTGTGCGTGAGTGTGTGTGTGTATGTGTGTGTGTTCGTGTGTGCGTGCGTGTATGTGTGTGTGAGAGTATGTGTGTGTGTATGTGTATGTGTGTGTGTATGTCCCTTCGGCTCGCAGAGATAAGAACACGGCCGTGGCAAGAAGGCCCTGCCTGTCGTAAGAGGCGACTAATGAGTAGGAGTCGCGAGATGGAGAGTGTATGTATGTGCGTGTGTGCGTGTGTGTGTGTGTCCGTTTGGCTCTCAGAGATAAGAACACGTCCGTAGCAAGAAAGCCCTGCCTGTCGTAAGAGACGACTAATGGATAGGAGTCGAGAGGTGGAGAGTGTGTGCGTGTACGTGTGCGTGTGCGTGTGTGCGTGTGTGCCTGTGTGCGTGTGTTTGTGTGTGCGTGTGTGTGTGTGTGTCCGTTCGGCTTGCAGAGATAAGAACACGGCCGTGGCAAGAAGTCCCTGCCTGTCGAAAGAGGAGAATAATGGGTAGGAGTCAAGAGGTGAAGAGTGTATGTGTGTGTGTGTGCGTGTGTGCGTGCGTGTTTAAGTGTGTGTGTATGTGAGTGTGTGTAAGTGTGTGTGTGTGCGGTCGGCTCGCAGAGATAAGAAAACAGCCGTGGCAAAAAGGCCATGCCTGTCGTAAGAGGCAAGTAATAAGTAGGGGTCGAGAGGTGAAGAGTGTATGTGTGTGTGCGTGTGTGCGTGTTTGTGTGTGTGTGAGTGTATGTGTGTGTGCGTGTGTGCGTGCGTGTGTGTGTATGTGTGTGTGTTCGTGTGTGCGTGCGTGTGTGTGTGTGAGAGTATGTGTGTGTGTATGTGTATGTGTGTGTGTATGTCCCTTCGGCTCGCAGAGATAAGAACACGGCCGTGGCAAGAAGGCCCTGCCTGTCGTAAGAGGCGACTAATGAGTAGGAGTCGCGAGATGGAGAGTGTATGTATGTGCGTGTGTGCGTGTGTGTGTGCGTGTATGTGTGTATGTGTGTGTGTCCTTCGGCTCGCAGAGATAAGATTACAGCCGTGGCAAGAAGGCCATGCTTATCGTAAGAGGCGACTAATAGGTAGGAGTCGAGAGATGAAGAGTTTATGTGTGTGTGCGTGTGTGAGTGTGTGTGTATGTATGTGTGTCCGTTCGGCTTGCAGAGATAAGAATACAGCCGTGGCAAGAAGGCCATGCCAGTCGTAAGAGGCGACTAATGGGTAGAAGTCGAGAGGTAAAGAGTGTGCGTGTGTGTGTGTATGAGTGTGTGTGTGTGTCCCTTCGGCTCGCAGAGATAAGAATACGGCCGTGGCAAGAAGGCCATGCCTGCTGTAATGAGCGACTAATGGGTAGGAGTCGAGAGGTGAAGAATGTATGTGTGTGTGCGTGTGTGCGTGCGTGTGTGTGTGTGTTTGTGAGTGTGTGCGTGTGCGTGTGCGTGTGCGTGGGTGCGTGTGTGTGTGCGTGTGTGCGTGCGTGTGTGTGTGAGTGTGTGTGTGTCCGTTCGGCTCGCAGAGATAAGAACACGGCCGTGGCAAGAAGTCGCTGAATGTCGTAAGAGGCGACTAATGGGTAGGAGTCGAGAGGTGAAGCGTGTATGTATGTGTATGTGTGTGTGCGAGTGTGTGTGTGTGTCCGTTTGGCTCTCAGAGATAAGAACACGTCCGTAGCAAGAAAGCCCTGCCTGTCGTAAGAGACGACTAATGGATAGGAGTCGAAAGGTGGAGAGTGTGTGCGTGTACGTGTGCGTGTGCGTGTGTGCGTGTGTGCCTGTGTGCGTGTGTTTGTGTGTGCGTGTGTGTGTGTGTCCGTTCGGCTTGCAGAGATAAGAACACGGCCGTGGCAAGAAGTCCCTGCCTGTCGAAAGAGAAGAATAATGGGTAGTAGTCGAGAGGTGAAGAGTGTATGTGTGTGTGTGTGTGCGTGTGTGCGTGCGTGTTTAAGTGTGTGTGTATGTGAGTGTGTGTAAGTGTGTGTGTGTGCGGTCGGCTCGCAGAGATAAGAAAACAGCTGTGGCAAAAAGGCCATGCCTGTCGTAAGAGGCAAGTAATAAGTAGGGGTCGAGAGGTGAAGAGTGTATGTGTGTGTGCGTGTGTGCGTGTTTGTGTGTGTGTGAGTATGTGTGTGTGTTAGTTCGGCTTGCAGAGATAAGAAGACGGCCGAGGCAAGAAGGCCCTGCCTGTCGTGAGAGACGACTAATAGGTAGGAGTCGAGAGGTGAAGAATGTATGTGTGTGTGCGTGTGTGCGTGTTTGTGTGTGTGTGAGAGTATGTGTGTGTGCGTGTGTGCGTGCGTGTGTGCGTGTGTGTGTGTGAGTGTGTGTGTGTATGTGTGTGTGTGACCCTTCGCTCGCAGAGATAAGAAAAAAGCGGTGGCAAGAAGGCCATGCCTGTCGTAAGAGGCGACTAATGGATAGGAGTCGAGAGGTGGAGAGTGTGTGCGTGTGCGTGTGCGTGTGCGTGTGTGTGTGCGTGTGTGTGTGTGTCCGTTCGGCTTGCAGAGACAAGAACACGGCCGTGGCAAGAAGTACCTGCCTGTCGTAAGAGGAGAATAATGGGTAGGAGTCGAGAGGTGAAGAGTGTATGTGTGTGTGTGCGTGTGTGCGTGTGTGCGTGCGTCTTTGAGTGTGTGTGTGAATGTGTGTGTGTGTCAGTGTGTGTGTGTCCGGTCGGCTCGCAGAGATGAGAACACGGCCGTGGCAAGAAGGTCCTGTCTGTCGTGAGAGACGACTAATAGGTAGGAGTCGAGAGGTGAAGAATGTATGTGTGTGTGCGTGTGTGCGTATTTGTGTGTGTGTGAGAGTATGTGTGTGTGCGTGTGTGCGTGCGTGTGTGCGTGTGTGTGTGTGTGAGTGTGTGTGCGTGTGTGAGTATGTGTGTGTGTGTTAGTTCGGCTTGCAGAGATAAGAACACGGCCGAATCAAGAAGGCCCTGTCTGTCGTGAGAGACGACTAATAGGTAGGAGTCGAGAGGTGAAGAATGTATGTGTGTGTGCGTGGGTGCGTGCGTGTGTGTATGTGTGTGTGTTTGTGAGTGTGTGTGTGTGTGTGTATGAGTGTGTGTCCCTTCGGCTCGCAGAGATAAGAAAACAGCCGTGGCAAGAAGGCGATGCAAATCGTACGGGGCGACTAATGGGTAGGAGTCGAGAGTTGAAGAGTGGGCGACTAATAAGTAGGAGTCGAGAGGTGAAAAGTGTATGTGTGTGTGCGTGTGTGCGTGTTTGTGTGTGTGTGAGTATGTGTGTGTGTTAGTTCGGCTTGCAGAGATAAGAAGACGGCCGAGGCAAGAAGGCCCTGCCTGTCGTGAGAGACGACTAATAGGTAGGAGTCGAGAGGTGAAGAATGTATGTGTGTGTGCGTGTGTGCGTGTTTGTGTGTGTGTGAGAGTATGTGTGTGTGCGTGTGTGCGTGCGTGTGTGCGTGTGTGTGTGTGAGTGTGTGTGTGTATGTGTGTGTGTGACCCTTCGCTCGCAGAGATAAGAAAAAAGCGGTGGCAAGAAGGCCATGCCTGTCGTAAGAGGCGACTAATGGATAGGAGTCGAGAGGTGGAGAGTGTGTGCGTGTGCGTGTGCGTGTGCGTGTGTGTGTGCGTGTGTGTGTGTGTCCGTTCGGCTTGCAGAGACAAGAACACGGCCGTGGCAAGAAGTACCTGCCTGTCGTAAGAGGAGAATAATGGGTAGGAGTCGAGAGGTGAAGAGTGTATGTGTGTGTGTGCGTGTGTGCGTGTGTGCGTGCGTCTTTGAGTGTGTGTGTGAATGTGTGTGTGTGTCAGTGTGTGTGTGTCCGGTCGGCTCGCAGAGATGAGAACACGGCCGTGGCAAGAAGGTCCTGTCTGTCGTGAGAGACGACTAATAGGTAGGAGTCGAGAGGTGAAGAATGTATGTGTGTGTGCGTGTGTGCGTATTTGTGTGTGTGTGAGAGTATGTGTGTGTGCGTGTGTGCGTGCGTGTGTGCGTGTGTGTGTGTGTGTGAGTGTGTGTGCGTGTGTGAGTATGTGTGTGTGTTAGTTCGGCTTGCAGAGATAAGAACACGGCCGAATCA